>NC_062965.1:44657941-44726456 GCF_023119035.1 Salvia hispanica
TATTTTTAGTCCGATAATTTGTAGATTGAATTAAAAAATACAACAAGAAAAATAAAGTGAAAGTTGTCCACCAAAAAGTGTCCACTATTGCTGCGGACACTTTTTTTTGGGGCTGTGGACAAATAAAATGGGGCTGGACAAAAAAAAAAAGTTGTCCACCAAAACTTGTCCACCTATAATGGATGCTCTTATGCGATGCACTAAATATCAATATTAATATCTCACAAACTAGCTAGCGCCACGTCTCACACAAGATCTCTGAACATATTTTTTAAAAATGGCATAATGTGTTCAATTCACAATCCATACTTTAATGACATTAATAACACCACTTTTATGAAAGTAAAAGAAAATTATTAAATAACGACATATTGTAGTGAAGATTAGGATTGACATAAGGTTTGTCTTGAGCCACGTCGGACTGGGGCTGTCCACAATACTGAATTGAGGTACAAAAGCAACCACACCCTTTCAGTTGCCCATCCGCCACTTATATAAACCCCAAATTAATAAATACCGATACATAACTACTTTCACCTGCAGGCCCAAAGATCTAATCTACCCTCTTGCTCCACTTGTGTTAATTAAAAGTAAGAGATTATGTTAAATCTCGGCCGTGACAGTGCAAGTTTCATCAAATTGTAGTGATTTTTTGTGCACATTAAGAATGAGATTGCTTCCTTGAGAAATTGACTCAGATTTATCGTGATTTATTCTTCGGCTATACCAGGCCGGGGATGATGAATTCGCCTCAACTCTTATTAATTAAATGTAAGAGATTTTGTGTACCAACAAATGAAATCATAATACAAAAAGATATTGATTGGTTGCAAAATCAAATAATTTGATTGCAAAACTAGAACAATTAATAGTTTGGTGATTATAAATGGATTTTAAAGTTAATATGCAAAACTAAAACTTGGTGAAAATCAAGGAATTTACAAGCAAATTAGAAGTAACTACACTTGTATTAGAAAAATAAGCCGGATAAATAACCTTTTAGGGAATATTATCCTCCATTTTTATTTCTAAAAAAAGAAATTGAAGCAAAATAGCTATTCAACAATGACTTTAGAGACGTTGGCAAGTTGTTATATATGTAAAAAAATCCAAATGCTCGAAATGGAATAAAGTGGCTCTCGCTATGTGTCTGTATGTGTTTCGTCGTGGCCATTTAATCGTCACTTTCTCTAATTTTCATTGTATTCCTGGGACCAGACGACTATATATAGTAGTACATATGATGATAAGCTGTATTTATGTTCAATTATTTTATATACAAATACACATACGTAGAGTTCATTTTAGATAAATTATTTCAACATTCAAGTCGAATGTCAATGTACTACTATTACTGAAAAAACTGTTGATATAAATGATGCCACATACAGACGACCTCATCAACCCATTTTTAAAAAGCATATAAATAGGTGAAGTAATCTAAGTACGATAAGCGTAGTTATAATTTTCAAAGCATGGATAACGCTTCTGATTGGCTGAAAACCCTCCACCTCCACCTCCACCGCCGCATAAAAATATGAATGGGAAATGAAAAACTCCTCCGCTGATACACCCCGCTGCGACTGGGATTTCAAACTCTCCGCCGTCATCTCCTCCTCCTCCCCCTCCTCCGACGCCATCGGCGTCCTCGAGTTCGACCCCACCAACTCCCTCCTCGCCACCGGCGGAATCGCCCGCAAAATCAGAATCTACACCGCCGCAAACCTAAAAGAGGGATGCGACTACTGCATTTACACACCGGCCAAACTCAGCAGCCTCAAGTGGAAGCCGGGCTCCGGATCCCGCCTCCTCGGATCCGGAGACTACGACGGCGTCGTCATGGAGTACGACCTCGAGAGGCGCCTCCCCGTCTTCGAGCGCGACGAGCACGGCGGGAGGCGCGTCTGGAGCATCGACTACTCCGCCGCGGACCCCGCCCTCGGCGCGTCCGCCTCAGACGACGGGACCATGCAAATGTGGGACACGCGCTGCGATGCGGGGACATCCGTGGCCACGGTCCGGCCCGACCGGGCGGGTTTCAGCCCGGTCTGCTGCGTGGAGTTCGACCCGCTCGGCGGTCCGACCGTGGCCCTGGGATGCGCGGACAGGAGAATATACGGGTACGATGCGCGGAGGGCGGCCGAGCCGGTTTTCGTATTGGAGGGGCACGAGAAGGCCGTGAGCTACGCGAGGTTTATGGATTCGGAGACGATAGTTTCTTCTTCCATCGACGGGAGCTTGATGACGTGGCATGTGGAGGATCGTCGGCTTATTCGGAGGTATAGAGGACACGTCAACAGCCGGAGGTTTGTGGGATTATCGGTGTGGAGAGGAGGCGGTGGGTTGCTGAGCTGTGGCTCGGAGAATAACCGTGTTTTTGTCTACGATAGCAGGTGGGGAGACCCGATCTGGGCATGCGGGTTTGACACGGCGCCGCAGCAGAATGAGGGTTTCGTCAGCAGCGTGTGCTGGCGGCAGACGGCTGGGGACTGCTGCACGCTGGTGGCGGGTGGATCCGATGGGGTGTTGAAGGTGTTTGAAGGTCGACCAAGGGATTGATTGATTGATTAACTGCAACTTTTATTTTTTGAGGGGATTGAGTTATGGCTTAATCTTGCCTTTTCTTAGCAAATTAAAGCGTATATTCAAATAGAGTTGATTTCAATCCATATGATATGAGTGACAATATATCAATGCAACCTTGCTCTGTTCATTCTTAATTGTTGATTTTGTTTTCCGATCATTCACAAATAAAAGTGTATTAACAAGCAATATAGATTACTAGTAGTGTCATTTTATGATTAAAATGACATATACCAAATTATAGTTAGTTATGTTCGCTGGCTGGAGCAGCTAACCACATGAACTTTCACATCCCCTCATAAGACCAAAAAACATGTGTATGTATAATAAATTCGTTTCATATGTTTTGAACCATCACATGTCTTCTTCCACATTTCATTCAGACATAAATAGTCGATTTGCTGAATCTATCCTACATGCAGTTTCTTTTCTTAACCATGTAAAGTAGCAGTATGGAATTAAAAATGTAAAGGCTTCATATTCCAAATTCAAAGATAAAGGGGTCAAGGGTCATATACATGCATATATAATTATCTAGTCAATAGTTGAATGTGTTTTGCGATCCGAAGAACTTAATAGTAAATCATTCGGTCGACTATATATGTAGTAAGAAGTTTTCAGGAGTATATATATCCATTGTAACGTAATTCCTTTAGGTGAAGAAAAGATTAATTGATGATGAGATCCAGGTCCTGCAGCAGCAGTTAAGACATGCAGAGGTGAAGCTTTCTGTGTCTCATACACTATGTATTGGACATGAATGCGTACAACGATCTTATTAATTATATTACCTTATCCTACTGCTCTCACTATCTTATCCATATACTATTATCTCCTTCTCTCACTCTCTCTAGATTCCAATTCTTTCTCAGAAAAAGTATCTTGGGTCAGTCATTTGGATAAGGTACAGACACTAAATCTTCACCAAAAACGAATATTACTCCTACTACATAGTAGTACTATTATTTTACAATTATAGACTACCTATTAAAACATTGATTATGGTTAGAGTAAATATGTGTGGAAAATGAGAGAGAAAGTGATGAGGTGCCTAGCTAAAGTCGAAGTGATGGCGGTACGGCACATAATACCCACCAATGGGTGGTGAAATGTCTACCTCTGTATATAGTAGTAGTACACTTTTTAAAACATACTGTATTCATTGATATAGATTCATAGAGATCCCACTTTATCATGTGGAGTATATATGTGGTGTATCGATTCTACGTGTATTGATTCAAGGCCTCACACACTCTAAGGTTGTTATTGCTTAAAATATATACTCCCTCCGTCCCACAAAGATTGTCCCAATTTGACCGAACACGGGTTTTAAGAAATGTAATGGAAAGTGAGGTGAAAAAGTTAATAAAATGTGGGTCCTATTTTTATATATTAGTTTTATAATAAAATGTGAGTAGGAATGAGTTAGTGGAATATGAGGTCAACTATAAAAAATGGTAAAAAGTGAAATGGGACAAACTTTGTAGGACAGATCGAAATGGAAAAATAGGACAATCTTTGTGGGATGGAGGGAGTAACTGACGATGAAGATCTTTACTCTTTACACACAACTGTCGTCTAATTTATAGCAAGCCCCACTTCTTCATCAACTTCTAAAAACAAATTAATACTCCTCCAAATAATAAAAATTCAACTCAATTGAAATTCATCATGAAACACGCGAGGGCTTCATTTCGGTCCTCCATTTTATACCCCAACTATACGTCAACTTCTCTCAATTTTTGCCTCAAACCCACCACTCCTACAACCTCATATTTTTCCTCATCATATCTCCATAAAAATTATACTCCGTATTAATGAAAATTCTTAAAAATTAAATTAGAATCGAACTATGATATTGTAAGTTGTTTGAATCGGGATGGTAATATGTAACGACCCGCCCTCCTAGGGTACAATAAATTCGGCGGTCGCTATCTAGACCACATAAATGCAACAAGAACAAGGTTAGAGTTTCATTTAAAGATATTTGACCTAGGCATTTAACGAGCTATTGAAGCAATAAGACATCAGTTTAATCAAGAAAATCACTGAAGAGTGGATAACATAAATGACGATCAAAGTCAAGGGTTCAACAAGAAAGTCAAAGGAGAAAAGATATCATAAACTACGATCCAAAAACAAGGGTTTGACATAAGCTCAACAAAATCCACGACATGTCTCAATCGTCTAAGCCAAAGGAGAAAATTAGTTCAAAATGACTAAGTGATAATAATGAGTTTCGAAATTTAGCGGAAGCATCCAAGAGAAAGTGAAGCCATGTATGAAGACACGACTACACTCGAGATTCAAAATATCCATCATATTAATTAAGTTTGCTCAACACCCGCCAACGCTCGTCGCCATTCAACCTGCACATAAGGAAAACACATGCAGGGCTGAGTATTTTGAAATACCCAGTGAACTCGTTGCCAAAACATTTTATTTAATAAGTTATGCCACCCTTACCATAGTGAACTCGAGTTTTAAGCAGTTATAAAAGAATATCACGAGTATCACAAAAATAATTTCTTAGACTGGCCAGTCAAACAACTCCCCCACTTTTCTCATCAATTATCACAATCACAATCACAATCTTTCCATGGTGCGACGAAAGTGTGGCCACACTTTTCGCCCACGAGACCGGCCGACTAGCAAGGACGGCTCCCGATCCCACCGTGTACACAGCCTGGTAGGGTTTGCGGCCCGTACTCAGACCCGAATTCATTTATACATATCCATAGCCACTGTAGCCTAATGGAGCGTACTCACAAACTAGGCATCAGGCACAAAATATCATCAAAACAATCACAGGCATGGCATAAGGTTTCAAACGACCCTTATAACACCAATCAATATTTTTGCAAGAAATAAGAGAGTTTAAGAATAAAGCCCACCTCGACTGCTTAGATTTCAAGTATGTTCTTTCTCTTTGTTATCCTGCTTTGCAACCGAGGTTTCACCTTTTTACCACACATGTACATACCATGTATTAGTCCTAACATAAATTCCTAAATCATGCATGCCTCACGTTTTTCCCTTTTCCCATCGGTTTATCTTAATATCACCAATCAAGATCAAGTCATGTTCATCATATAAATTTCATTTGCATCTTAAATTCTAGATCTATTATCAACACATGTCACACAAGAGTATTTTTCCAACATACACACAACACACACACGCAACGCACACACACATGCACACATACATTCCATATCCCCTTTATCCCACTTTCACTCGTTCAAGAATACCGATTAATCGGTTAGATGAAGAAGAATTAATATAAGAATACCTTTTTGAAGAAAAACGAACGGTAGAAACAAAGTAGAGATTTGGTTCTTCAAAGTCTTGAGGGTCAAACTCTAATTCTTCTCAAAGGATGAAGGATTATTGGAGAAAAGTAGAAGAAACTTGAGAGTGAGGGAAAAAGAGGGAGGGGGCGTGTATAATGGGTAGGGGGCGAAAATAATGAGGGTTAGGGTTAGGTTTTGCTCTTATTTATAGGGTTCAATAAAATCTTTAGGTAATTAAATAGAATATTTGGAAAGATTTTATTCTCCACAATTAAATAAAACAAATATTGTAGAGTAGGGAAGAAGAAATTAACAAAAATAAGCTCTAGGGCTCAAGCATGAAATTTTTGAAAAATGGTGGCTTTTAATTAGCCAAGATTTTGTTTTGTATATTTTACGGAGTAGAATAAAATATCACGGAGAAAAATAAAAATAAAAATCTCCCATTGGAGAAAGGAATTGAGCGTGTAATAGGCCTTTTAAATAAGGAATGGATTTTTACTATTAAGTAAAATAAGATATGGCAAGATCTCCTTGAGGTATGGTAAGATTTGCTAGAATATTTAATTTGAGGTATGGAAGGAAATCAATAAGGGATCAATTAAAAATAACATAAATCCTTTCCTTCCCAAATATAGGTGATTTTCGAAAATCACCTAGAACAAGTGGGGGCCGATTTTTCTCATTAAAAATAGGGAATAGTTGGGTTTTGGATTTAATTTGGATAAATATCCCAAGAATTAAATTAAATCCGGAAAAATAGGATTTTCTCCAATAACATGAGGGGTTTTCGAAAATTCAAGAAAATTAGGTTATGGAAAAATATCCTAATAATCTCACTCACCCATAAACAAATAATTCATCACATAATTCCTCAAATTCAAATATTCGCATGCCACGTCATATAATCAACAAGTTTGACTTTTCAAACTTCCAACGCAACCCTAAACTTGACTCGGTCAAAATTTCGTTCCTCAATTAATTCTCGTCTCCTAAGTCATAAATTAGGGAATTAAATTTTTGGCTCTAAAATTAGGGTTCGAAAAAGTGGGGTGTTACATTCTACCACTCTTAACAGAAATTTCGTCCCGAAATTTGGTACCTTCAAGGGATGAGTTCGGGGTATAGTTCCATCATCTTGTCCTTAAGCTTCCACGTGGCTTCCTCGTGTCCATGATTTCTCCAAAGTATTTTCACTAAGGCGACAGATTTGTTCCTTAGGGTTTGAATCTTTCGGTCCAGGATCATCTGGAGTCTCTCCTCGTAGCTCAAGTCCAGATTCAACGCAACTTCCTTGAAGTGAATCACGTGCTTCGGGTCGAACATGTACTTCCGCAGCTGTGACACATGGAAAACGTTGTGCACGTTCCCAAGGCTTGGGGGTAGCGCCAATCGATACGCAACGGGTCCTATTCTTTCTAAGATTTCGTAGGGTCCGATAAATCGCGGCTTCAACTTTCCTTTAACACCGAAACGTATTATCCCTTTCGACTGGGACACCTTGAGAAAAACTTTATCACCCGTTTCAAACTGTAAGTCGGACCGTCGGACGTCAGCGTAAGACTTTTGCCTGTCTTGGGCTTCCTTCATTCTCGCGCGGATTTGTCGAACGGTTCGACCATCTCTTCAACGGCATCGGGTCCGAGTACCCTCCGTTCTCCAACCTCATCCCAGTATAGCAGTGATCTATACTTTCTGCCATATAGTGCTTCGTACGGCGCCATGTTGATCGTTGCTTGGAAGCTGTTGTTGTAAACGAATTCGATCAGGGGTAGTGCGGTTTCCCAACTTCCGCCTCGGTCGAGTACCACGGCCCTTAGCATGTCTTCGAGAGTCTAAATCGTCCTTTTGGATTGTCCGTCGGACTGCGGGTGGAATGCCGTACTAAAGTTTAATCGGGTTCCAAGCTCGTGTTGTAGGCTAATCCAAAATTTCGAGGTGAACTTCGGGTCACGATCAGATGTAATTATCACTGGGACTCCATGTAGTCGCACGATTTCTTGTATGTAAATCCTAGCTAACTTGTCTGATCCATGGGTTATAGGAATCGGTATGACTTGGTAAGTCGATCTATGATCACCCAGATCGCGGTGTTTCCTTTTTGAGTCCTTGGCAATGCCGTCACGAAATCCATGGCGATGTGCTCCCATTTCCACTCGGGTATCTCTAGTGGCTGTAACTTCCCATGCGGTCGTTGATGTAAGGCCTTCACCTGTTGGCAGGCTAAACAGCGCTCCACGAATGTTGCGATGTCCCTCTTCATGCTGTTCCACCAAAAGGACTCTTTCAAGTCTCGGTACATCTTCGTGCCTCCGGGGTGTGCAGTGTATGGGGTCTTATGAGCTTCACTCATGATCTCGTTCTTGAGCTCCTCGTTGTCGGGCACACATAGCCTTCCTTCAAAGGTGAGGGCGTTGTCAGACTCCTCACTAAAACTTCCGGATTCGCCGGTTCTTACTTCAACTCGGATTTCTTCTAGCTTCGCATCCAACCATTGTGCTGCAACAATTCTCGTTTTTAGATCGGGTTCTATCACTAGGGCGGCGATTCGACTTCCCACCGTTTCGGGCGACACTACCACTTCCAATCACAACTTACTAAACTCTCGCACCAAGCTTTCCTCTTATGTCAGGAAAGTAGCCAGTTGCGAATGGTCTCTTCGGCTCAAGGCATCTGCCACGACATTTGCTTTGCCAGGGTGGTAGTTGATTCCACAGTCGTAGTCCTTCACTAGCTCCAACCATCTTCTTTGTCGCATGTTCAAGTCCTTCTGCTCGAAGAAGTATTTCAAGCTCTTGTGGTCCGTAAAGATTTCGCATCGGACTCCGTAGAGGTGATGCCTCCAAATCTTTAGGGCATGTACCACGGCTGCTAACTCTAAATCGTGGGTTGGGTAGTTCAGCTCGTGTGGTCTTAATTGTCGTGACGCGTAGGCGATCACTTTTTTGTTCTGCATCAACACGCATCCTAATCCAACCTTCGAAGCGTCGGTGTATACTACGTAGTTCACTCCAGGCTCCGGCACGGCTAACACTGGTGCGGTGGTCAACTTCTCCTTCAAGAGTTGGAAGTTCGCTTCACACTCCGGCGTCCAGTTCACTTTGACTCCTTTCTTGAGCTGTTGGGTCATCGGTCTCGCGATCTTGGAGAATCCTTCTATGAACCTTCGGTAGTATCCTGCCAAGCCCAGGAAACTCCGAATCTCGTTCGGTGTCGATGGCGACTTCCATTGTTGCACCGCTTCCACCTTGGCGGGGTCCACTCTGCTTCCTTCTGCTGACACAATGTGTCCTAAAAAGTTCACTTCCTTCAGGCAGAATTCACACTTGCTGAGTTTGGCATACAACTTCTCCGTCCTCAGCGTCTCCAGCGCGATTCGTAGATGTTCTGCGTGCTCCCTTTCGTCCTTCGAGTAGACTAGAATGTCATCTATGAACACTAGGACAAACTTATCTAATTATGGGTGAAATACTCGGTTCATCAGATCCATAAATACTGTTGGGGCATTGGTTAGACCGAACGGCATCAGGACGAACTCATAGTGACCATATCTCGTGCGTAAAGCAGTCTTTGGTACATCCACCTTGCGAACCTTCAGCTGGTGGTATCCGGATTTTAAGTCCATCTTTGAAAACACGCCGGCTCCTCGGAGTTGATCGAACAGGTCATCTATCCATGGCAGTGGGTACTTGTTCTTGAGGGTCAATTTGTTCAACTCTCTATATTCGATACACATTCTCATTGACCCGTCCTTCTTCTTGACAAAGAGCACCGGTGCGCCCCATGGCGAAACACTGGGCCTAACGAATCCTAAATCCATGAGCTCTTGCAGCTGTATCTTGAGTTCTTCCAATTCCTTAGGCGCCATTCGGTACGGTGCCTTGGATACAGGTGCGGCTCCAGGTTCAAGGTCGATCGTGAATTCTAACTGTCGATTTGGCGGCGATCCCGGTAACGCTTCGGGGAAAACGTCTGGAAATTTTCTCGCGCCAGCGACGTCCTCTACATTATTTTCCTCCTTCTCTTCTCCATTAAGATAGACGAGGTAGGCAGGTCGTCCTTTCCTTATCATCGTGGCGGCTTGTAGTGCCGAGACTATGGCGGTTCACCGGTTCATCGAGATTCTATGATACACGATGGGTTCTTTTCCCGGGAAATCTGTCTCTCCTTACAATGAATTGTCGCAAAGTTCGCAGTCAACCAGTCCATTCCTAGGATTATATCGACGTCTCCCATTGCCATAACTTGCGGTCGTGAGCAACTAACTTAAGTTCTCCTAAGGGAAACTCTAAGTTCGAGCAAGTTCGGGAAATCTCTACTATTCCTCCTACTGGTGAGAACACCATCATCCTATGTTCAGATTTGCTAGCAGGCAAGTTTAAGGTATGCACACATAGTTCAGATATAAAAGAATGCGATGCGCCCATGTCAAACAATATAACGATGGGGGTATCGAGGATCTCACCTATACCTGCCAAGTTTTCGTTCTCGTGCTTCCCTTGCTCATTTCTGGGCTGCGTCCGATTCACGGAGTATGCTCTAGCTTGGGCAGGAGGCCTTGGGCGGAAAGGTTGTTGCTGCCGCTGAGGTTGATCCCGGTTCGCTCCCGGTCCCATTGGTGGCGCTCTCGGCGGCTGACGGAATCCTTGATGGTTTTGCCTTCCCCCGTTCCCCACGTTCCTACTCGGACACTCCCTAGAGGCGCCGTTTCCCCCACAGCTAAAATACCTAATCGGGTTCGGCACCCTACATTCCCCAAAATGATACTTAGCGCAAACGTTGCATTGGGGCGGTCTGGCCCGGGGGTCACTCCTCTGGTTGAATGAAGTCTGCCCTCCTCCGTTCGGCAGTCGGCTCGGGGTGGGACGGTATCGCTTGTTGTCGTATTGGGTTCTGCCCTCATCCCATCTCCTTTTATCCCGGGAGTACTGTGGCGGAGGTAGTGCTGGGGCGATGTTCCCCGTGTTCCTCTCCTTAGGCATTGCCGCTTCAACGTCCAGTGCAAGGGCCAGCGCCTCGGCGTATGTAAGTCTCCCACGGACGGCCAATGTCATCTTGATCTCGTGTCTTAGGCCCTCACGAAACTTATCGGTCAGCTTCTCGTCAGTATCGGCCTGTTCAGGTGCATAGCGGGTCATGTCACAGAGCGCGCGGTCGTACTCGGTCACGGTCAGACACCCTTGGGTTAGGTTGTAGAATTCGGCTGCCTTCGCCTTGCGGTAGCTTTTAGGGATGTACTTGTCGTACACCACGGCCTTAAAATCTTCCCACGTCATTCCATCCACTTGATCTCGTGGCATGGTCTTCAGCTTGGTGTCCCACCAAAAGTTGGCGGACCCAGTCAGTTGGTGCGCCACGCAAAGCATCTTCTCCGCATCGTTACACACTAATGTCTTGAAGATGCGCTCCAAAGCGCGTATCCAGGTTTCAGCCTTTGCTGGTTCTCCCATTCCGTCGAAAAGAGGGGGCTTTTGATCCAAAAACAACTTCACAACCTCCATATCCACCCGTGGTGGTGGGGGGGGGCGGTATCGGTTGGGTCACACTGTCTTCTTCCGAAGCTGTGGAAGTGGATTCCGGATTCCCCCGCCTTACGTTGCGTCTAGGTGGCATTCTGATTCATTTTCACTGGAGTCGTTAGCGTACTTATTCAAATAAATAAAAAGATAGTGATGTGATTTACTTGCAAAAGTAGGGTTCAAGGAATTATCATGTAGTAACATTGTAAGAAGGTAGTTGTGCAAGAAAAGACATAAACAATTGCACAACAAGATGGAAGACACTTTGAAGGAAGTAAAACGGTCAAGTATATTTACAATAAAGGCAGAAAAGAGTAGAGAGATTGCTTGTTGCAAGATAAGGTAATAGAAGATGCGAATTCCTCATAAAAATCTCAAAGTGTGGCTTCAAAATGGTCTTACTACAACGAACGGAAAAGAGAAATGCAATACGAAAGGAAAGTTAAAATGACTAAAGATTCCAAAATTCTCAAAAAAAACATAGGGAATGGAAAACAAAAATCGCTACTCGATCACTACTCATCTCCGCCCTCATCCTCTTCGGGTTCTTCCGACTCTCCGACACTTTCCGCGTTTGAGCTCTCTCCTTTCTCGGATGGTCCCATCTCCTCGTCTTTCTTCTTGTCGCTTAGGGGCGAAGGAATTGAGGTGAGCATCTCTTCGACCTCCCTTCTGATCCTTAGAGGGGCCGAAGTGCCCATTCTAAGTGTCCTCCTGCGGGGAACGCGAGCAACGTGCGGCTCCTCGTCATCGCGATACTTCATTCGGCGTGCTGCTCCTGGCGAATACTTTTGCGTTGGTGGATGGAGAGGAGGTCCTTCGGCTGCAGCTGACATGGCCGGAAGTAGGACTCTTATTAAGCCGACGAAGTCTCCTCGAGGCGTATACATGGGCGGGCTGAACCAAGTGTACGATACTGCGGCTTGGGCGTCCACTCGCTCCAAGGGGAAGGTAGCATATGGATAAGTCGCATGATCCCCGCGTGATGGGTGGTTCCATACGCGTAAGCATCCAGCCAGTGGTCGTAGAAATCGGTGACGTAGTTCAGGAGGAATTGTTTTCCGTCCCATTCCAGCTCCTCGTAGCGCTGCACCGGAAAGTTCGTATTTTTGGCGTAACGACGACGCATCAGGGCATGATAGGGTTGAACCATCTACAAAAGAAGGAAGAAAAGAGAAGTCAGCACCGTCACAAAGGGGTAGAAAGGAATAACAAGTGTGTGTGGGTTCAAATGGTGCTGTGAAAAGATAGACGTGTGAAAAATATCAAAAGATGGTGGTACGAAGATAGTAACGTCGAGATTTTTCGTTCCTAAGCCGACTATTCGCGCGTTTCCTTTCACGTTTCGTCGAGTCCTTATACACACTAATTGTTCATACTAGTCATTCCGCATTTTCTATTGTTGATATAGCGCTGTGATCGTATAGCTAAGTCATGCTAGGTATCAAGTAGTCCAGGTCTAAGTGTTGCAACATTGTAACTAAATTCTCACATAATCACGTTTCGCATTCCACAATTTCGCAAGTTCACAAACAGTATTCAACGAATCATCATTCAAGAAGCATCGCTTCACAAGTACATAGTATTTCCAAACTTCTAAGAGTCATCCTAAGGCATGCTTTCTAGGTTCACAACAAATGACATTTTCCACCAAAAGTTTCAAGAACAAAAAGTTTCAATCATAAGTCACAGTAATATTTTGTACCTCTTTCTTCGTGGTTGAACGGGATATGTCTCAATCTTCTAATCCTAAGAGAAATAAGTTTGGAATGACTGAGTAATAAAAATGAGTTCCAAAATTTAGCGGAAGCATCCAAGAGAAAGTGAAGCCATGTATGGAGACACGACTACACTCGAAGTTCAAAATATCCATCTTATTAATTAAGTTTGCTCAACACCCGCCAACGCTCGTCGCCATTCAACCTGCACATAAGGAAAACACATGCAGGGCTGAGTATTTTGAAATACCCAGTGAACTCGTTGCCAAAACATTTTATTTAATAAGTTATGCCACCCTTACCATAGTGAACTCGAGTTTTAAGCAGTTATAAAAGAATATCACGAGTATCACAAAAATAATTTCTTAGACTGGCCAGTCAAACAACTCCACCACTTTTCTCATCAATTATCACAATCACAATCACAATCTTTCCATGGTGCGACGAAAGCGTGGCCACACTTTTCGCCCACGAGACCGGCCGACTAGCAAGGACGGCTCCCGATCCCACCGTGTACACAGCCTGGTAGGGTTTGCGGCCCGTACACAGACCCGAATTCGTTTATACATATCCATAGCCACTGTAGCCTAATGGAGCGTACTCACAAACTAGGCATCAGGCACACAATATCATCAAAACAATCACAGGCATGGCATAACGTTTCAAACCACCCTTATAACACCAATCAATATTTTTGCAAGAAATAAGAGAGTTTAAGAATAAAGCACACCTCGACTATTAACTAAAATAAGATATAGCAAGATCTCCTTGAGGTATGGTAAGATTTGTTAGAATATTTAATTTGAGGTATGGAAGGAAATCAATAAGGGATCAATTAAAAATAAAATAAATCCTTTCCTTCCCAAATATAGGTGATTTTCGAAAATCACCTAGAAC
The DNA here is from genome assembly GCF_023119035.1 of Salvia hispanica. Classification (NCBI taxonomy): domain Eukaryota; kingdom Viridiplantae; phylum Streptophyta; class Magnoliopsida; order Lamiales; family Lamiaceae; genus Salvia; species Salvia hispanica. Next base: position 44,671,952 of record NC_062965.1, read on the forward strand.
AAGTGGGGGCTGATTTTTCTCATTAAAAATAGGGAATAATTGGGTTTTGAATTTAATTTGGATAAATATCCCAAGAATTAAATTAAATCCGGAAAAATAGGATTTTCTCCAATAACATGAGGGGTTTTCGAAAATTCAAGAAAATAAGGTTAAGGAAAAATATCCTAATAATCTCACTCACCCATAAACACATAATTCATCACATAATTCCTTAAATTCAAATATTCGCATGCCACGTCATATAATCAACAAGTTTGACTTTTCAAACTTCCAACGCAACCCTAAACTTGACTCGGTCAAAATTTCGTTCCTCAATTAATTCTCGTCTCCTAAGTCATAAATTAGAGAATTAAATTTTTGGCTCTAAAATTAGAGTTCGAAAAAGTGGGGTGTTACATTAAGAGTCAACATTTTCTTATTCTTAGGTATTCTAGAATCTGTTCAAATAAATTCTTCTCAATTTTCTTCCATTACAATATTTTATAACAATGTGTATATATATACATAGTTTGGAATTAAAAAAAAAACTACTCCATCTGACCCATCTAAGATGATACAGTTCTTAGCTGGCACGAAGTTTTATGAGTTATTAGTTAATGTGTTTAATTGGAGATTGAAAAGGTGGGTGTGAGAATTAAAATAGAGAGAGAAAGAAAGACTAATATTTTAATGAGAGTGAGAAAAAATGGTTGCGTGTAATAGCTGGAGAGAGAAAATTTCTAATAAAGGAAATATGTCATCTTATTGAGACAAACTAAAAAGAAAAACGTGTCATGTTAAGTGTGACGGAGGAAGTATATCTTATATCAAAACTAAGACCAACTTATAGCCCTTAGATTAATTAGGGTGACAACCACTTAGATAACGTCACATTACTAATATTTAAGATACTTTGCACTTTGTCTAGTTGCCCATTTCAAATCGTGCGCATATACACGTTTAACTTTCAGTTACCCGCATTTTGAATGGGTATGGAGCCGACCCAGTCCATTGCAACCTGTCGTCGAAAAATGATTTTTAGTATACATGCGCCAACACAAATTACTAATAGATAAGGGCCCAGTTATCGATATTACGATGTTTAGTCATAAAAAAGAGTATTATTAATAACAGTTATGCGTTATCCTACTTTCCTAACAGTGTCGACGCTACTTTTGACGACAAACACAATATGTATTTTTATTCTCCATCGACATGCTATTTTGTCTGACAATCAATGTGTTGGTGTGAAGTGCTCATGTGATCATGGCTTGGTGAAGCCGTGGACTGAAGTGCAACTGGGATGAAGTCATCGGCTCAGGACCGTTGAAGAAAACTAGCCGTTGCTCATTTTAGTTAGTTTGTTAGGATCTTTATTGTTGTATTGAGCTGCTCATATAAAGCTCAAAGGGAAGAAAAAAGGCAATTAGATCATCATTGTAACATCCCGGAATTTAGAACCCTAAATTTTGAGCCCTAGAATTAATTATTTATGACGTGGAAGGAGTGAATTATTCGATAAATGAATTTATGGCATTAGTTTGTTTGATTGAGAAGTTTGAAAAGTTAAATTTGTTGACTAGTATGATGTGGCATATGTGATTAATTAAATTATGAGATGAATTATTTGTTAAAGGGTGAGTGAGAATAATAGAGAAAATTTCCATAAATATTAGCCACCTAATACTAGTGATTTTCGAAAATCACACATATTGGGGAGGAAAGAATTATTTTATTTTAGTTAATCCCTTGTTTGATTTCTTTCCATACCTAGAATTTAAATATTCTACCAAATCTTTACATACTTCAAGAGATCTTGCCATATCTTATTTTAGTTAATATTAAAAAGATCCCTATCTTTTTGAATAGCCAAATACACGCCTATTTCTTTTTCCATGGGAGGATTCTTTATTTTATTTTATTTTGCTCCGTGATATTTTATTCTACTCCGTAAAATATACCAAAACAAAACCATGGCTAATTAGAAGGCCAAATTTTCGAAAATTTGGTGTTTATGCCTTAGAATCTATTTTGGTATTTCTTCTTCCCTACTCCATAATATTTATTTATTTATTGTGGAGAATAAAATCTTACCAAATATTCTATTTATTTACCTAAAGATCTTGTTGAGCACTATAAATAAGAGAACCCCTAAACCTAGCCCCCTAATTTTCGTTCCCCATCATTCCCCACTCTCTCATATTTTTCGTCTTCTACTCTCCAATATTTTGCTATCTTTTGGAGAAGAATTGAAGTTTAATCCAAGAATTCATGAAGAACCAAGTCTCTACTTTGTTTCTACCGATTGTTTTTCTCTAAAAAGGTACTTTGTTTATATATAAGTTTTCTTCATCTTCTTCTTCTTTCTAACCGATGAATCGGTATTCTTGAACCCTCATGCATCTTCTTTGAGTGAAATTTGGGATAAAAGGGAAAGGGAATATGGAACATGTGAGTGTGTGTGGTGTGTGCGTGATGTGTGTGCGTGTGTGAGTATGTGTCGTGTGTGTGTGGTATGTGTGGTGTGCTTGATGGCTAAATGCTCTTGTGTAACACATGCTGATGATAGATCTAGAGTTGAAACACTAAGGAAAATATATATATGATAAGCATGACTTGAATTTAATGATTTATGATGATTAAGACAAGTCGATGGGAAAGAGGGAAGTATTGAGACATGCATGAGTTAAGAGTCGTGATTGAATCCGATTTGTGAATATGTGCCTATGTGAATAAAAAGGTGAAACCTCGGTTGCGAAGCCAGATAACGGAAAAAGCAAAACTACTTGAAACTTAAGCAGTCGAGGTGGGCTTTACTCTAAAAACTCTCTTTTATTTTATCAAAATGTTGTTAGGCGTTATAAGGGTGGTTTAACTGTTATGTCATGCCTATGTTTGTTTTAATGTGATACTTGATATGCTTATACGAATTCGGGTCTGAGTATGGGCCGCAAGCCCTACCAGGTTGTGTACACGATGGGATCGGGAGCCGTCCTTGCTAGTCGGCCGGTCTCGTGGGCGAAAAGTGTGGCCACACTTTCGTCGCACCATGAAATGTTATGATTGTTATTTTGATGAGAAAATGGGAGGTTATTTTGACTGGCCAGTCTATGGAAAATATTTTGTGATACTCGTGATATTTTTCTTAACTGCTTAAAACTCGAGTTCACTTGGTAAGGGTGGCATAACTTATTGAATAAAGTGTTTTGGCAACGAGTCCACTGAGTATTTCAAAATACTCAGCCTTGCATGTGTTTTCCTTATGTGCAGGTTGAACGGCGACGAGCGGTGGCGGGTGTTGAGCATGTTAATTAATTAAGATGGATGTTTTTGAACTGCAAGCGTAGTTGTGTCTTCATACATAGCTGCTCTTTTTCTCTTGGTCGTTTTCCGCTAAGTTTTGATACACTCTGATATTGATTCGGTTATTTGGCACTCTTCTTCGTTTTTGAGGCCTTATACTTTTCTTGTGACTTTATCTTGAAACCTATGTCATACTCTTAAGTTTTGATCGTCATTTATGAAACTCCCTTTTCGTTTACCTATTTAAGTTTCTAGGTTAAGTTGATGTCTTTATTGCTTTGACAATTCCTTTAATTACTTTGGTCTAACCTCCTTGAATGAAACCCTAGCCTATGTTCCGATTGCTTTTAAGTCAGTTTTGGATAACAGCCGCCGCATTTATTGTACCCTAGGAGGGCGGACTGTTACAATCATAACAACAAAACATTGATAGGTAGCTCATCTTGAGAGTATCTTGAGCATATCGAGTGTGTGTATTCTGTAACCTCCATTACTCCTTCATTTCTTGCTAGTAAAAAACATTTCATCTCTTCTGTGGACGTAGATCTAAGGATCGAACCACATAAATCAGTGTGTTGATATCTCGTTGATTATTCTTGAATCCACAATTGTAATTCTAACACAATGTTCATCTATTTTTTTATTTTTTTTTTCAACTCCTTGCCACCCACCCCATACCTTTCAGTCACGCAAATATAAAAAAAATACTCCCTCCGTCCCAACAAATATGAAACATTTATTTTTTAACACGAGATTTTATGTTGTGTGAGTTAATGAACAAATAGTAAAGTAAGAGAGATGAAAAATAGAGATGAAGTTGTTTTTATTTTACAAATTAAAAAGTTTCATTTTTAATGAAACAAATAAAAAAGAAAATATTTTATTTTTAATAGGACAGATGAATCTTATAATTGTATATAATAATTTAGACTCTCCAGGGTTGAAATCCTGAGTCCGCCGCTGATAGCAAGTGCTCGGTACACTTGGCAGCAATGTGGTTCGCCGTTGCATACATCTGTTTAGTGTCATTCTCAAAAGGCGTTAGTGTCTTGATGTTTATATTAGTGAGTCTGAAAATTGATGTTGTTCGGACTTAGAAAGCAATTCAACTTAGTTTTGCTACATTTGTACATCATTTGCAATTAATTCTGGTACGTACATTTATTGAAATATGTTTATTGGTGTAACTTTTATTTGAGTTCGAAGGATATATAAATTTAGATTTACAGTTATTAATGATGGTGAAAATCTCTTTCAACATCACTTCGGTGGGTATTAATGATGGTGAAAATCTCTTTCAACAGCTGGGTTCACGTACTTTCAAATAATAGTGACCCATTTTTTTTATAATTTATACTACAAAATAAATGTAACATTATAAAATATTAATCAATTTAAATATTTTTATATTTATATTAGTATATAAAATAAAAAAAAAAATTATTACTTATTAACACATGTAAAGAGTCAGGTATTTTGGTACCCGATACGTCGGGTATGGATATTCGGGGCGGGAATTAGAGTACCCAAAAATATATTGGGTCGGATTTTGGATAGACATTTAGAAGATTTTTGGGTTTGGATACCCGGTTTTTTCGGGTCGGGTATCCACGGATACCCGTATTCCCACCCCTAAAGATGATCCATTGCTAAAAATGGAAACACTTTATCTCTATTTTATTCTCTTGACTTGAGGTCCATTTCCCTAAAAAAAAAGTTACTATTAAAAGGAAAATGTTTTGGAGACATAATGTCTCCAAGCCATAATTCTTAAAATGGTAAGTATATATTATATTATATTTTTAATTAAATTTATATTTTATATATGTACTTTATTAACCCTACATTAATTTGTTTACTAAATACACCTATTTAAGGATATAAATTTTGATTATGCATAGATGATGCATGCATTTAATAACATGTTGCAATCATCTAATCGTTTAAAACATGATTGGATAACTTTTTTTATATATGCCCATTTTAATGCATTTACTTAAAGATATTTCTTTAAAATTTTAAATATTAATTTTATTAGCTTTATATATTTAGTGTACATTTTGTCTACAAATAAAATAAGATTTATCAGCAAACAAATAATTTCAGACTTCTTAATGAATTAGTCTTTATAAATGTGAATTTAAATAATTTTTAACAAATAATTAGAGTAATAAAATATAAATAATTAGTTATCTAATATTTTTGAACTGTAAATACTTAGAGTTACTATAACATGTGACAAAAAATAATTACTTTGTAATTATAATACTATAATCTTCAATATTGATAAACTTATTCTTTTAATCACTTTTTATTCACAATAATCTTTAAAAATAATAAAGTTTTTAGCTCACTTTAATATAACACCCAACACATTAAAATTTGATAATACTATATTATATATTAATACTACTAATTAAGCGAGTATATGGTTTTGATTTTAAGAATTCTCTAGTTCTAATTTTTTATTTTTTTATTTTGATTTTTTTAAATTCTTAAATCTTGGACCATTACAGTTGAACCTCGATAAAATCATATGTTCTTATATCATTTATTTCATATTTTACATATGTTAAAATATTTAATTATAACATGCAATAAATTAAATTTGATACATGGTGTACGAATGCTAATTGAGTCTAGTGTTTATGATTTTAAGTTTAATTCTTTATTTTACAAAATTATAATTTCTTTAATTTATAATTTTTGAAAGATTATGTTTAACAGTGATCAATAAATAATCTCATACTAATAAGTCATAGCTCATCTAATTAATATTTTTAAAATATGTAATTAATATTAAAAATATGTCTGTATGGACCATTATCTTAGCTCAAATAACTATAGCATGCTATAAACTAAAATTTAATATAGGATATAGTATTCATTAAGTTTACAGTTCTGATTTTAAGATATTCATAATTTTAATTTTAATTTTTTATCCAAAATTTCAGTTTCTTAATTCTTAATTTTTGGAACGTTACGCATAATCTCAATTAAAAAAATTATATGTATGTTCTTAACTCAACTATATTTAATAAAATATATATAATTAATATTTTCTTTTTTATAGCTCGTTGCACAATTCTTTAATATTTTAATGTTATAGTTCATATTTTCTCTTTTTTTTAATAAAATATTAAAGTTTTTAACTAAATTCACTATATCATGAAACAAAGTAAAATTTTATCGTGTTAATACTAATTGAGTATGTGGTTTTGATTTTAAAATTTTCATAAGTTTGATAGTATTAATTTTTTACGTTCCAAAATTTTATTTTTTTAAAAAAATATTACAATTCGATTAAAAATATAAACACATGTTCTTAACTTATATATTTAACATTTTAAAGCTACATATTTAATATTCCCTCTCTCTTTTTTTTGCAAATATTAGAATTCCTAACTCTAAACAAATAATACTCCGCACTATCTTATAATATTAGCAGAGTTTATGATTCTTATTACTTTTAATTATTAATCAATTAGTAGTAGTTGACATGTGGTATATTAAAATAATCTAAAATGAGAAAAGTAGATTCATCCAATTATTTTTGTATTAAATTAATAATTTCTTTGATTTTTAACATTTAAAACGATAGATTTGAATCTGAATAAAAATTAATTGTATTTTCTTAACTCATCTATTTAATATTTTAAAACTATATAGTTATATTAAAATATTAGACGCCCTAGCTTAATTAAATAAAAAATATTAAATTTAGTTAAAAGCAAAGAAAAATAACAAAAAAATTGAAAAGATAATGAAAAAATAGTATATTATTTTATTATATAAACCAATCTGAATAAGATAAATGTTTAATTTTTTACATATTTTTTCATATACTATTAAATGAATGATTTCATTGTTACTACATTGACAAAATGTTTCAGAAAATTTAAGGAAAAAAAATAAGTTATGAAAGAATAGCACAACGTAAAATATATTTGAAAAAGCATATGATGCTATTTAAGTAATCAAATTATTTTACAATTAAATATAATAATTTAGTTATATAGTGTGTTAATTAATAATGGTAATCTAAATTACTGATTTTTTAATTATTTGTTTTAAAAATTTACACGACAAAAATGGTTTTGATTGAAAAAATTTTAAATTCATTACCCTCGTTGCATGATTAAGTTTATCTCCAATTAACATATATGCATTTAGATAAGAATAATTAATTTGGTTAAATTTTCCTTAATTAGGTATATATCTATTTAATACTTTAATGTTAGGGTAAATTAGTCACAATGTTATTATGGCTTGGAGACATTATGTCTCTAAATCACTACTCCTATTAAAAATAGAAGTGTTATTTTTATAAGATATTACAAATATGAAAGTAAAAGACAACATATATATCATTGAAAAACTGATAATGCACTTTAATTTGACAAAACAAACATGAGGATGAAAATGATGATAGCACACGGTGTATAACACTGAATTTTGAATGTGTCAATTATTGGAAGAAGCACACGTCGATCTAATTAACCCATTTGCACCCGTTAATGGTTGGATATCGCCCATTCTGATCATGGCTGCGGCGAAATCCAATTTGAATCTGTCAGCACTGTTGATGTATTCCTGCGCAATGCTGTTGGTGAGTTGTTGGCTGAAAAGAACTTGATCCGATTCCAGCAGACCTCTCCCACGCTGCAGATTCCTAAAGTAATTGTTGTCGAAATCGGTCGGTGTCACCTCATCCAACGGCGCCAGATTGTCGTCGCCGCCGGTTTGAGGGCAGTCGCTCTGCCGCATCCTCACAAATTCCGGGTCGAGGCCCTGGGTGTTGTAGATCCGGTCCCGGAATGTCACACATCGCGCTTGCCCAATAGTTTTAGCCCCTGCAAGAATTTCCATAAATTAAATGTTGAAATTGAAAAATATGAAAAACCCTAGTTTTTTACCTGACAAAGCAACCATATGCGTTTGGTTTAGGTTTTTGTTTGCAAATTTGGTGATTAGGGTTTGCAGAGGATCATTGCCCCTAGGAAGATCGTTTTCAGCAACATCAATGGTGGCGGCCAAGGGGGAATCCCTCCTCCCTAGATTCACTATCCACGAAGGCCCTCCAGCCGCCACCGTTGCATCACGCGCAGCCACTGCCAGCACGTCCGCGCACGACACCACACCGGGGCATATCGCCTCCACTGCTTGCTTCGCGGCTTCCACCACTTCGAACCCTCTAACAGAATTGGCATTCTGCACTGCAGCTCTTTCTCCGCTCTCATCTTCCAATAGGATTGATGCGTCACACCCCTAATTATTTACCAAAATACTCTATAATTAATTATAATAAATGTAAATTACTTATAAGAAAGAATATTAGATGAATGAGATACCTGAACGAAGCAATCGAGGAAGTGGAGGCGAATAAGGGAGGCCGCCATCCTCTGCTCGTTGGCCACGGCCCTCGTGATGTTCAAACGGATTGTACTCAGCGCATCGGCGCATGTAATGTCGTAGAACGTCGAAGATAATTGTGCGTCGGATGGCACGATCAAGAGTACTATAGTAAGTGTTGCAAAATAGTAATAATGGTTGGATGAGATCGTCATCGTGTTACGTATGTGTATAATATGATGTTGAGTGTTACCAACAAGTTAGGAAGAATACTTGTGATTTTGATGATTGAAGAGATTGTTAATTGGCTCAATTTATAGAGGAAAATAATTTGAATGATGGAAATGCCGTAAAACGAGACTTGTTCTTGCATGGCCGACTCATTTTTTCTACATACTCCCTCCGTCTCAAGATAGTTGGGATATTTCATTTGTACAGGATTTAATAAATTGATAAATCGATGTGTTAAAGGTTAAAAGTGGAGAGAGTAAATAAAGAAGATGAATTTTTTAATAATGAAATGACTCAATTACTTTGGAACAATAAATAAACATACGACTCAACTATCTTGAAATGGAGATGCGTTGACAGACACAGTAGAGAGCCTTTCCCAATTCTTTTTTTTTTTTTTTCTATTTTGATTGTTTTTTTTTTCAAAATTTTGGAATACTATTCTTAACCCATCCCAAATTAGTGATGATATACACCAAATAATTAAAAATTGAAAGTTAAAAAGATGCTCAAGTTGGTATTTAAATTTCAAAGAATAGTAAAAATGGCTGCCAACTTATTTGGGGAAGAAGATGATTAACTAAAAGACAAAAAAAAAAACTAAAATAATAATATAATACTTCATTATATTGAAAACGTGTGTGGAGATTCGTTCCACTCTTATATTTATTATATATATTGGCCTATGATTATATTCTATAATTTCTCAAATCATGAGGCTATGGGAAGTGATCAACCACTCCGTTAGGTAGAACTTTTTTTAAAAAATTAGTAGCAAAATATAACGAGAATCTTGGTAACTAATTATATACTCCAGGTGATTATAGCAAAAAATTGTTTTTTACTAATCATACTTGTTTTATTATGAGAAATTAAGATATAAAATATATACATTGATATATTTTGGTAAGATACGTGTACTCTCCTTGAAATAAAAGTCTATAAAATCTAGTATCTTCCCAAGAAGAGGAGTACAGTATATAGTAGAAACCCTACTAGAAAAATTTTCGGTGTCCGCTGGATGTAGTATTGCAATATTTTCAAATGCCAACTTTTCCTTAAACTGTTTTTCTTTGCTTTAAAAATTCTAATTAATCCCACCACGAGTTGCGACGTTCTATAAATTAGAAGATTAATAATAAAAGCATATATGATATTTCAAATAAATTGTACATGGTCTAAATTGTACATGGTCTCCACTCATTAAGTGTATTATTGGAGTTGAAAATTCTCTAGAACACTTATTCAGAATCAGCTTTTTTGTTATAGATACTCCCTTCATCCCACAAAAGATATCACACTTATGGGACAGTACAAGATTTTAAAAGGTTTTGTTTTGCGTATTAAATAGAAAGAGCAAATATAATTTTAATATTTATATAAGAGAAAACTTTTTTCAAAAATGGAAATGTGACATTTTGGACAAACTAAAAAAATGTGACATATATTATGAGACTGAGACTGGGGAGTATATTACTTTGTATGCATATGTAGACTAATCCATGTCAATTAAAATATATAATTACAAGTGGACTTTCATTTTATTATACGACTTTGTTATATATAAAAGAAAGCTTACAGCAAATGATATGGATCTTGATACAGATATTTGTTCTACTTCATTTGATTTCCTTCATAGAATATCTTTTATATTATTTTTATTATTGATTTTTATAAGTTGTTAGGATTATATTTGATTTAGTTTATAAGGATTTGATTTAGTTTTCTTATTTTAGTAGATACTTTTGTACCACAAGTTTTATAAATATGTATGGAATATTTAATTATAATTATAAAGAATGAAGAAATCTAGAATATCTTTTGTACTATTATTTTTATTACTTACGGGATTTCAATAAGTTGTTAAGATTATATTTGGTTTAATTTGTTAGGATTTAATTTAGTTTCCTTATTTTAGGAGATCTTTTTATACCATATATTATAAATATGTGTGAATTATTTAATTATGATTAAAAAGAATTAAGAAATAAAATATTATTCTCTTTCAACGGTTAAAAACTGATTCCTCACCTATTTATAATATGTGTGGAATATTTCTATATGAAAAATGAAGAATTAAAATTTTGATCTCCTTCTCACTCAACGGAAGGGAGAATAAGATTAATATTTTCATTTTTCTTTTTTCATTTTTCATTTTTCTAAATCATAAAGAAATGCTCCATACATATTCTTAATAGATGTATTATGTGTTTTACAAAATGATTTCCTAAAAATTAAAGAAACTAAATCAAATCCTAAAAAATTAAATTAAATATAATCCTAACAATTTCTAGAAATAAAATATAAAAATAGTACAAAAGATATTCTAAATTCATGCATGAAATTAGATGAAGTAGAATAAATATTTGTATATTTGTATCAAGATCGAGAGAATCGATCCCCTGCTGTAGGAGAATAACATTGCACTAAATATTGTGCCTCAAACGACGTAGTTTTACATCAGTTTCTTTTCCTATTCACGACAACATCTTACTTAATGCAATTTTGTACTCCTTTTATCTTTTTTCCTTTCCTTCCTTTCCTCATATCTTTTACGTCATCTTTGTCATTGCTTATTATACTACTAATATTGGAAATTTGGGCTTCCACGTAACTAATTTAATGTGTATGGCTTTCTTTCAGTTGCCCAATTAAAATGATATATTAAAGATTAAAATTTGGACTAAAGTGTATTTATTTATTATGGAAATAAGTGTAGATACCAATTTGTGATTTTCTATTTGATAAGGGACCGAATAAAAAATAAAGGGTCTTATATTTATGAAAATATAATATTAGAGTTATGGTCTCCAGACGTCAGAAGAATATTCGATATTTTTGTATTCTCTCGTCAGCCTATTGCGAAGAATGTCTTTGATCGTTTGGAAGATCCATAGCCGCTGCAAAGCAATTCCACCGTTTAATTCTAGATGGATCAAGGTACGCTTCCGCTTTATGGTTTATGCTCCTTCTTCATCGTTCTTGATCAAATCATCATAGAAAACTTTATGTAATTGTTCATTCAATTATTCTAATAACCAACTCTTTGCTTATTCCGCCAAATTTACTTTCTCTAACATAAGCTAATTTAGAAAATCGAACTTCAAAAATAATAATACCCAATTAATTGTTGACATTATAGTAGTATATAATAGAAGTATAGAACGATACTTCAATGAACCTAAATAGAAAATACAATTGAAGCACACATGAGGTGTTAATTTTTTTTTTTATCATGCGGTGTTGCTATTAGACGCGTCTCCATCCATTAACAGAATATAAGATTTAAATACATAAAAAAACATATATAACAATTATTCCCAATTAAATACGTATTTAATTTTTCTTTAAGAAATTAAATTTCTTAAATGCCTCAATATGATTTGATAAATTAGTTTTTCTTTAAATAATAAATTTGGTGGAAGAAGGTAGTAAAAGTTGAAAAAATAAATGTTCCATAATGCAAAGAAAAAAGAGGAAAGTAAGGGATTAAAAATAATAGTATCATTATTAGTGAAAGAAACTAATGTAAAACTATGCGTTTGAGGCGCAACATTTGGTGCTTTGTTATTCCCCCACAATCAGGGGGATCCTCCCCACCAAATATATGTGCAAATTATCTGTTGACAGTTTAGATGATGAGAATGATTATGAGTACATTATAGGAGGGATGAAACAAAATAATCGAATCAATAAAGTGAAAAATATGAATCTTTGTGTGCAACTTTTGTTATTCAAACATGCTAGTATACCAAAAAAAATCAAGAAATATTAAAAAAAAAAAAATCCACGAAGTTTGGTCAAATTCGGATCCATCCTATAACTTTCAAAAATGGCCGATAAAATCATGACTTTGATGAATTTTTTATTTGTCCCATGGATTTGAATTTGGGAAGAAATAATATGACGTGGCCACCAGAAACTTACAACGTGGACTCAATATCAATATTACTTTGTGAGGGTGGCGATATAGATTAAAGTTTTAGAGAGTTTTCAAAAATTCGTTTACACTGCGAGCATTTAAAGCTCACCTCCCTTCTTCTCTCTTTTGCGAATCATGTAGCGAGGTATTTCGCCCGTTGGGCAGCTGCGCATGTCAAGTTACCATTAAAGTTAGAGTGGTATAAGTGGCATTTTTAGAGTTGAGGATTTTTTATATGTATAATTGAAAGGTTTTCGTTAGAGGAGGTTTGCTAATTATGTAATAATGATGTGTCAGTTGTTATGGTTCAAGGAAAAAAAATACTAGTAATACATTGGTAGATAGACAAGTTCTTAATAAGAGATTAAGCGCATCAAAGTGTGACTCCATTTATTTGATTTAATTAATCGAGTAAGGGGTGTTATATATGTAAATTAGAGAATTAACTTTTTGAAAGCGCGCGATAGCAAATTAATGCTATTACTACTGTATTAAAATAGTGTGCAAATTGCAGAATATACAGGAAACTAAGGGCGCATCTCACTCGACTCGGTCATTTGCATTTTGTCTCGTTGTTCATTTCAAATCATGTGCATATACACGTTCAACTGTTAGTGACCCACATTTTGAATGGGTATGGAGCCGATCAGTGGTGTATCTAGAGTTTTTGATTTGGGGTACGAATTATACGACAAATAATTACTCCCTCCATCCCGGATAATTCGTCCCAGTTTTCCATTTCGGCATGTCCCACATAATTTGTCTCATTTCACTTTTACCATTTTTAGTAGTGGACCTCATATTCCACTAACTCATTCATACTCACATTTTATTATAAAACTAATATATAAAGGTAGGACCCACATTCCACTAATTTTTTCAACCCATTTTTCATTACAATTCTTAAAACCCGTGCCCGGTCAAAGTGACCCGAATTATCCGGGACGGAGGGAGTATTATAAATAAAATTATATTGATTATAAAAATAATTTATATCGTAAGAATTTTTTATATGAATTACGAGTTATACTAAAAATAATACTTCATCCTCCCACTTTAGGAGTCCCGGTTTACCATTTTAGTATGTCCCACATTAGGAGTTTCGGTTAAAATATTTCATAAAAGCCAATAGGCCCCACATTCCACTAACCTTATTTCATTCATACTTTATTTTAAGATTAATATATAAAAAGGGACTTACATTCCACTATCCTTTTTCACAAACTTTTCTTTACATTTTTTAAAACGCGTATCGAATTAGGACTTCTAAAATTGGACAGGGGAATATTACCTAAAATGTTAAAAATAAGAATTTCATATTAAAAAATAAATGCAATAAAAAAAGAAGATTTTTTTTTATTTGAAGTACAAGTTACATTGCTTAAAATGATAAAAAAATAGAGTATCAATATAATAAATAAAGCAATTAAAATAAATGAAATAACAAACATAATAGGGAAAATCAAAATAATTAAAGTATAGTAAACAATCCTAATATCTATAGGAGTGCAAATTTTACCTAACTAAAAAATTAATTACTGGAGTACTACATTACAAAAACGAAAAATGTTAGTAGGGGTGCAAATAATTAACTAACTAAAAAAAACTAATTACCACATACTGTAACAAAAATGAAAATGTAGTACAGAAATAAAAAAAAGTATTCAAACAAAAACATAATTAAAACAATGAAAAGGAGAATGCATAACAAAAATGAAAATGTTGAGTATAGAAATGAAAAAGTAGTTTTCATAAATCAAAAAGTAAAAGAAAAGGAAAATAAAAGTTAAAAGGTCCAGCGGGGAATAGAACTCGGAGCAGTTGAGAGACATAGAGCAGTTGAGAGACATTATGAGCGTCGGACCACTGGAACACCAAGGTTCAGTACAAAGTACCAATAAATGTAGGGGTAACTGCTTTTAAAGAACCAATTTCCATGAATTTCGGTTTTTTTCCACGAACTTTAAAAAGTTCGTGTAATGTCACGAACTTTATTGTCGGTTGTCATTTTCCCATGTCAGGTTTTCCGTCTGATTCAAACTGTTCGTTGCCTATTAAGACAATGTCCAAATTCTTTTATATCTTACTATCGTTATCTTCGTCTTTGAAATAGCTTTGCGTGGGTACCTTGTACGCCTCAATCAGAACTCGAATGAAGAAGTTATGGCTATTTGATGAAGGCTGCGACCTTGTACTATCATAATGGCCATAACTTCTTCATCCGAGTTCCGATTGAGGCGTACAAGGTACCCACGCGAAGCTATTTTAAAGACGAAGATAAAGATAGTAAGATAAAAGAATTTGGACATTGTCTTAATAGGAAACGAACAGTTTGAATCAGACCGGAAAACCTGACATTGGAAAATGGCAACCGACAATAAAGTTCGTGACATAAAAAGTTCGTGGGAAAAACCGAAATTCATGGAAAGTTGGTGACTTTAAAAGCAGTTACCTCATAAATATATTATTAATATCACAAATTTTGGGGTATAGTTATCACAAATTTTGGGGGTATAGTTGTACCCCCTTGTTCCCACTTGCATACGCCACGGAAACTGACACGGTCCATTGTAATTTGTCGTCGATTTTAATACTTGTATTAGTATGAGTCATTTTAATTATGCTGTACATTAGTGGAATATAATATATTTCCATACTAAAGATATATTGATTTTAAGAACATCAAGTTTTACGGAGCGGATCACCTCATTCAAATAATACACCATTTCATACTACACTAATAAAATAATGACATGTGGATATTTTTTAAATTAATAAAATAAAAGACTAAAAGATTAATCATCATACACCAACATTTTAATTAATCAAACCAATAAATAAACGTACTTCCAATAAATAAACCAAGTCATCAATGCAAATTTTCGAGCTGCTCATTTTCTGATCATTCTTGAAACACCATTATTGTTCTTGAAATTCCACTTTCACTTTGTTATTTATCATTCTTTTATTTTTCCCCCTTTTTCTTCAGAACCAAGTAACTTTAACCCCAATAGAAATTCCACTCTGATGTTTTTTAATTGTGATTGTTCATCCTGTCTATGATAAATTTGTATTCAGAAATACAGAAAGGAATCAATATAAACTAAAGTTATAATTACAAGAAATTAATAATATAATCCGTATTAATTGAGGAAGAATTTGAAAAAAAATAAAATCAAAGCCCTAATCACCAAAAAAACATTCATTTCAAAATTATGAATCCCTCTAATTAAAATAAAACCCCATTCTTCCATCTCTGATTTCATCCATCCCATCCATGCCATAAATTTAGATTTTGTCGAGCTACTGAAAATTGAAAAACTAGCAGCAGCAGCAGAAGGCAGCGAGTGAAGAGAAAGAAAATAATTCAGTTGTTTTTCAGCTTAATATTCACTGAAATGGCGCTGATTAAAAAATATCCATATGTCATTATTTTATTAGTGTAGTATGAAATGGTGTATTATTTGAATGAGGTGATCCGCTCCGCAAATCTTAATCTGAATATTGAGCTCCATGACTTAAACAAAATTTTGCTTTATTTCTATTGCAAAATCACTAATTAGTGTTACAGATATTTCATCAAAAATATCTTATATTTTATAATAGTGCAAATCTCATATTGTAGCTTAATTTTCTAGAGTTTGAATTTATTAAAAAATATATTCTTTTATTCGAAGACTGACCTTAGATACTGGTTATCTAATACTTACACCACTAGCGATAAAGTGCAACTTGTTTCTAAATTTAATTTTGTTTAGTGAGATATTCCCATTAAATATATCATATTGCTATTTTAGATTATCACTCGTTAAATATTTTATTTCATATATGCAAATCCTTCTACTTTAATTGTTTATTTCAATAGATCCTTATATAATTTTTTCGTTTTAGTAAATCCTTGTACTTTTATATTCGATATATTTCAATCCTTATTTAACAGACTGTTAACTTTGTTATAACATCATATGTTAATTATTTAAATATATTCCATCTAATATCCTACTCGAAAAATATGAAGATAACATAAATTAAAAAAAAAAGATAAAAACAAAAAACAGAAAAACTAAAGAATCCAATTTGACGAGGCGTTGCCGGGGCAGAAGACGGTCAATCCGCCCTCCACATTGTCCTCGAATGTCTTCTCAGCTGGATTCGCGAGCAGCGTCTCGGCGAAGATTTTGCAGCCGTGCTTCGACATGAGCGCGGTGATGTTGATCTGGCTGGGGCGGGGGGCGAGGGCCTCGGTCTCGGGGGATGAATCGACGAGATCTGGATAACGGAGATGTTGTAGGGAATTGCGTCGATTGATTTGACGAAAGTGGCGGAGATATCGCCGCCGTTGTCCTGGGGGAGAAGCCGACTTTGCTGGCCTTGAGGTCGGTGATGTTGACGAAGCCGGCGGATCCGGTGGCGGAGCCGGTAGCCTGGAACATGGTGGCGGCGAGGGCGGTGCCATCGGTGATCTGGTGGAGCTTCCTGGCGTCAAGTAGTCAAGGAGTACGTGGAGGGAGAGGACGTTTTTTATGGCGCCAAGGGAGAGGTGCTTGGAGGGACATGGCGGCGTTGTCGACGGCGCAAACGTTGATGGTCTTGTGGCGGTTGATCTCGGGGGCGAGCTGGGTGACGGTGAGGTAGTGGTTGAAGGTGGAGAAGTCGGAGTCTTTTTCGAGAATGCGGGTGATGTTGTGGGCGGCGGTGGGGGAGGCGAGGGAGAGGACCGCCGCCGCGGCGAGGAGGAGCTGCATTGTCGGCGGAGATTGCGAAGCGGAGAAAGAAGAAAGGTGAGCGAGTGAGTGAGTGTGTGTGTTTTGTTATTTTAAGTTTTTTTGTTTTTTATTTTTATTTATGTAGTCTTCGTATTTTCGAACTAGGATATTAGATAGAATATATTTAAATAATTAACATATGACGTGTTATTTTATAACGGAAAAGTTAACGATTCCGTTAAATAAGGATTGGAATATATCGAATATAAAAGAACAAGGATCTTACTAAAACGAAAAAATTGTATAAAGACCTATTGAAATAAACAATTAAACTACGGGGACTTAGGGTGTCTCCACCGGCGGCCGTCCCGTTCTCCCGTCGGCGACGTCCGACCGGACGTCCGCCATAGTGAGCGGGACGTCCGCCCACGCCCGTCCCGAGTGCCCCTGCGATGGGCTCGCCCCTCGCGTTGATGTCCGACCGGACGTTCGCCACTGTGGCGAAGGTCGGACGTCCGACATTTTTAATTTTTTTTTTAATAAACTCTAGAAATAGGGTCCCCCCAACTTCATTTCATTCACACCACTTGTGTTACAAGTTTCTCTCTCTAAATATACAAATTTCATTTCTACTACAATGGAGTACAAATTATGTAATTTTATTTTTAAACTATGTTTTTTTTTAAATTATGTAATTTTTTTTAATTATGTAATTTTTTTTAATGTAATTTTTTTAAATGAAGTTTTCGAATTTCCCGTATTTCGTTTCGACGTATTAATAATTGCGTAAATTTTTAGTCCGTAAATTGAATAATTGTGGGAAGGGCTAGTGGAAGTCCTAGTGGGAAGTCCTAGTACAGTGGGAAGAGCTAGTGATGTAGCAGTGGAATGGGAAGAGCTAGTGCTGACGTGGCATGCAGTTTTTATGGGAAGGGCTAGTGGAGGTCCTAGTGGGAGGGGTGCCACCGGAGACACCCTTAGGGATGTGTTTTGCCTTTCATTTATAATATTTTAGTGTGAAACACATTTTTATTATAAATTAATATAAATACATAAATAGAATTTCATTAATCTTTTTCATATATTTTTATATAATATTTTTTGAATAATTTATGATGAACTTAAATTAGATATTTATTTATAGACGAAAGGAATATATCAATTAGGTTTTATTTTAAAAAACTTTTTGGCCCCGTTTGTTTGTCAGGATTCTTACAGGGAAAGTAATCTGATTCCTTGAATTTTAAAATACTGTGTTTGTTTCAATTAATAAGAAAACAAGGAAAGTAAAGTGATTCCTAAAATTAGGGAAAGTTAGTGGAATTTTGGGATTATGATTCCTCAGTCCAAAGCTGTTATTCTTTTTCCCTGATTTGAGGATTTTGAACAATACGGAAAAAAAGATATCTTCTTTTTAATTCTATCGATTTCTCTTCTCCATTATTTATCTCTACTGAATTTTTTTCCTCCTCCTTCATATCTCTGCCGATTTTTTTCTCTCGGTCACCGATTTCTCCTCCGTATCTCACCTCTATTGAGTTTTGTTCTCCCTTTCGATCTTTCAATTTCATGGTTATCTACTAAAATTCTTGATTAACATCAACAAATTTATGGTTTGCTATATATGTAGTTTTATATAGTCAAAAACGAGAACAGGGGTAGCAAAATTAAAACAGTAGCCGACCACAGAAATTCTTGGAGTCGGCCGTCTGAGGTTGAAACAACTTATATGTGATTTCCCAATTAAATTAGGAAGAATGATAAAGAATATATGTGGGGAGTAAATTGTAATTAGCCATCACAATGTTGATTGTCTGATCTTCATTTTGGAGAAGCATGTTTAGGCTTTGCAAACGAATTTGCTTTCAACTTTAACTTATAATCAGATTCTTTGGTCTCCCAAGATAATTTTTGATATCTTTCACACTACTTGAATCAACTGCACTAGTTTGTATAGTTGAGCTCCTTTTCAAGCTCATGCTTTGCTAGATAAATATTCACGTTGTATAAAATGATGAAAACTAAAACCCAATTAATAATACATTGTATAAAGTTATATTAGTAAAATATATTGAAGTATAATATTGATAATATATATTTAGCATGTATTTATAATAAATTAATTATTATATATTTTAATTTAATGTTTAAATTAAGTATAAAAAAATCCTGACATGTTTCAAACATATGAAAGTAAAGTGACCAGGAATTATATTCCTATTAATTTTACTTTCTTGACAAACAAACGAGGCCTTTATGATTCTTCTTTCTCTTCTAGTTAATTGTACTCGTTATCTTTACCTTGAGTCCGTACATAAAAGGAGAAAAAAAATTAGATTTACTTCTTTTTATTTGACAATATACTATTTGGATGGCACATATTTTCTACTCCTTTCGTTTATGAAAATTTGTCACATTGATTTTCTGCATTCGTTATAAAAATGGGTCAGATTTTTACTTATTTGATAATAAGTAATTAAAGTGGAGAAAAAGTAAAATAAGAGAGACAATAATATAGAAAAAACTCTTATTTATATTATTCTTTCTTATTTTACCCTCTTTACACTTTAACTATCTATTACTCCCTCCGTCCCATAAAATTATATGAACTTTCCATTTTCATCCATCCCACAAAATATGTGCATTCCGTTTTTGAAAAGTTATTATCAATTTAATAATGTAGGTCTCACTATCCACTAACACTACTTTAACTATCATTCTCCTCTTCTCTCTTACTTTACCATATCATTCTCATCTTCTCTCTTACTTTACTAATTTTGTCTTAATTCTCGTGTCATACCTAATGCCCATATTTTTATGGGACGGAGGGAGTATTATTTTTCTAAAATGAGTGCAGAAAATGAAAAGTGACAAATTTTCAGGGACGGATGGAGTAATATATAATTAGGAAAATACTTCCCCCCGTCCCATAAGAATATGGACAATTGATATGGTACAATAATTAAGACAAAATTGGTAAAGTAAGATAGATGAGGAGAGTAACAGTTAAAGTAGTATTAGTGGATAGTGTAACTCACATTATTAGTAGTGTTTAATGGTGATATAAGTTGTAAATAAGTTGATGTATAAGGGTAATGAATTGGGATAAATTTCCGAATATGGAATGCACACATATTTGTGGGACAGACGAAAATAGAAAGTACACATTTATATTTTTATGAGACAAAGGAAGTATAAGAAAAATAGAGATAAAAAGTGATTAAAATAGTACTCCCTCCATTCCACTGAAGATGACTCACTTTTCTTTTTGGTTTGTCCCAACCAAGATGACTCATTACTAAAATTAAAAACACCTTATCTCTGCTTCTCTACTTAACACTCAAAACAGATGTGCATAGAATCTCGTGCCGCCCAAGGAAGGGGCCATCTTCTTTGGGACGGAGTGAGTATTAGCTTGAAAAATAAAAGTGATTAAAATAATACTATTAATCCCTCCGTCTTACTGAAGATGACCCACTTTCCTTTTTTATTTTTCACAACCAAGTTGACTCATTACTAAAAATGGAAACATCAGTATTCTCTACTTTATTCTCTCTCTTACTTTACTCTCTCTACTTCACACACAAAATAAAGTTGTATAAATCTCGTATCGCCTAAGAAGGGGTCATCTTTTTTGGGACAGGGGAGTAGTATAGAATGAGGTCCATTTCACAAAAAAGAAAAATATTACTACTAAAAATAGAAAGTGTACTATTTTAATAATAATAATAATAATAATAATAATAATAATAATAAATACTATTCCCTCCGCTCCGCAGTAGTGGAGGTGTTTCTTTTCGGTACGCGATTTAAGAATAATTATGTTAAGTGAGGTGTTTCTTTTTGGCACGCGATTTAAGAATAATTATGTTAAGTGAGTTAAGTAAAAGAAGAATAGAGTAGGGAATTAAAAAGGTAGAAAGATGAAAAGAAATAAATTAAGAGAGTTAAATAAGTGAGAAGAAATATGTTCACTTTTATTAAAAAGAAAAATGACTCAATTACTATAGAACAACCAAAATGGCGAAATGACTATAGTATTATGAAACGGAGACAGTATAATTCTACGAAAGTAAAGACAACGTATGATTGAAAAACTGATAATACACTTTGACAAAACAAACAAGATTTACAGCACACGGTGTATAACAAGAAATTATTCGAAAACAGTGAATTTTGAAATGTGTTAATTATTGGAAGCACATGTCCTTCTAATTAACCCAGCTCCACCAGTTAATGGTTCGATATCTCCCATTTTGATCATGGCTGCGGCGAAATCCGAATAGAATCTGTCAGGATTGTCGATGTATTCCAGCACAATGCTGTCGGTCAATACTCTGCTGAATAGAACTTGATCCGATTCCAGCAGACCTCTCATATTATACAGATTCCTAAAGTAATTGTTGTCAAATCCGTTCGGGGTCACCTCATCCAACGGCACCAGATTTTCGTCGCCGCCGCTTTCTGGGCAGTTGCGCCGCCGCGCCATCGCAAATTCCGGGTCGATGCGCTCGTTGCCTTTGCCGTAGATCCGATCCCGGAATGTCACACATCGCGCCTGCCCAATCGTACGAGACCCTGCCAAAATTTCCATAAATTAAATGTTGAAATTAAAGATATCAAAACTCTAGTTCTTTACCTGACAAAGCAAGCATATCGCTTTCGTTTAAGTTTTTTTTCGCAAATTTGGCAATGAGGGTTTGGAGACGATCGGTGACGCAAGGAAGATCGTTTTCAGCAAGCGCTCTGGTGGCGGCAGCGGGGGAATCCCTCCTCCCTAGCTTCACTGTCCACGACGGCCCTCCAACCGCCACCGTTGCATCACGCGCAGCCATTGCCAGCACGTCCGCGCACGACACTACACCGGGGCATATCGCCTCCACTGCCTGCTTCGCGGCTTCCACCACTTCGAAACCTCTAATAGAATTGGCATTCAGCGATGCAGCTCTTTCTCCGCTGCCATTTTCCAATAGGATTGATGCGTCACACCCCTAATTATTTACCAAAATACTATATAATTAAGCATAACAAAATAAATTAATTACTAAAAGAAAGAATATTAGATGAATACCTGAACGAAGCAATCGTGGAAGTGGAGGCGAATAAGGGAGGCCGCCATCCTCTGCTCGTTGTTCACGGCCTGCCTGATGGAGGCCCGGATTGTACTCAGAGCATTGGGGCATGTATCGTCGTAGAAAGTCGAAGATAGTTGTGCATCGGATGGCACGATCAAGAGTATAGCAAGTGTTGCAAAATAGTAATAATGGTTGGATGAAATCTTCATCGTGTTTACGACTGTGTATATGATGTTGAGTGTTAACAAGAAGTTAGGAATGATGACAAGAGATTGTTAATTAGCTCAATTTGTAGGGACTTTTCTTTTGGTGGAATTTAAAAAATTGATGTATTATTGATTAAAGTTGAGAGAATAAAGTAAGCTGATAAATAAGAAGAGAAATAAAGTTTTTTCCAATAAAAATGAAATGACTCAAATTTGGAACAGTCCAAAAAGAAATAGACTCTATAACGGAATTGATTTGTCAAATGCCAACTTTTCCTTAAACCGTTTTTCGTTGCTTTAAAAATTCTAATTGGTCTCACACGAGTTGTCACGTTCTTTTAAATTAGAAGATTAATACGTGGTTCTCCACTCATTAAGTATATTATTGGAGTTGAAAATTCTCTAATAATCTTATTCTGAATCAGTTTTTGTGTTACTAGGCATATTACTTTGTAGTTAATTTGTACGCATAAAATCTGACTTCGACTAATCCATGTATAATGTCAATTAAAATATGTAATTACAAGTGGAATTTCATTTTATCATATTATTGTAAAGAAAGCTAACAGCAAATCATAGGGATCTTGATACAGATATTTATTCAACTTCATTTAATTTCCTCTATAATCTGAATATCTTTTATGCTATTCCATCCGTCCCATAAGAATATGCACTATTTCCTTTTTAGTCCGTCCCGCAACACTACAAAAAAAAACGTTGTTTTACTAGCACCAAAGTACTTGCTACTAAGCATATATGCTCGCAAAACGTCATTTTGCAAGCACTTTGTGAGTACAAGGGTGCTACCCATTTGACTCGTCACAAAAATTGAGAGAATTTTAGCAAGCACGTGCTGAAAATTTGCAAGCACATTGACTCGTGTTCGCAAAATGGCTTGCAAAAAATTGTGGTCGATTTAGTACATTGCAAGCATTTTTTGCTCGCAATACTTTCTCAATGTTGTCGCCAAATTCAACTTCAGCAAGCATTCTATTGTGCTGGCAAATAATTCCATTTTCTGACTTCATTTTGCGAGTTCTGCTGTGCTCCCTGTTAAGCATTTATTCGAAAATATTTTTCTATTAAATTTTTAAAAATTAATATTAAGATTTATTTTTCCAAATCATAGTATGAAATAACTCAATTGAATGCATAGATACAAAATATTATTTTACACTTAATTCAATTAGATCATAAATTTAGTTCAAATACTACTAGCTCCCACAGCTTAGTTCAAATACTACTAGCTCCCAAAATTTAGTTCAAATACTACTAGCCACTTCTTCTAGACTCTTGAACTTGCTGACTGAAGACCTTAACTAGTTCCTGCAATTCTTCGATCTCTTGATGCAATGGCTGTACTCGTCGCTCAAGAAGCTCATCAACCTGGTCAGTGCTAAGGCCAAACGAGTCGGAAGATGCATAGTCAGTAGCTCAGCTGGTAGCAAATGAAAAATACAAGCTTGTGCTTGCCCAAGGAATCTGTTTCCTTTTCTTTACCCTCCCAAAAAACTCGAGAAATATTGCATCGTAATCTGGATCTTCCTCTTCAGCCCTTGCCAAAACTCTCTCCTTCAAACAAACAAACAAACGTACAATAGCAAGCAATTAGCAAAAAGATAATTAATAAGCTAAACAGGTTTTATAATGTCAATAAAATTCACTGAAACAACCATAGCTTAATAAATCAGTAATCTACACTTTCGTGGCATTCAATACAAATGACGAAATAAATCTCATGAGATCTCGTTAACTGAGAGTATAACACCAATTCACCTAAATTGAAACAGGAAAGAAGTAAAACTCAAGAAGCAATTTCTATAGATCGAGCTACTCTTAACTAAAAAAAAAACATCTAGAAGCAGAGATTTTGAGGGTCTAAAGTTGCATCTCATTTATCAACTGAATCATCAGGCATCCAATTCAAAATTTCAAAGACTCCAAATTTTTCTTTCCAATCGACAATCTCAAATTCTCAATCATATATGCTGAGGGATAGTCGAATAAATGGAATATAGAAGCATGCTAATTTGAATTACCTCTTAAACTCTCGCTTAGGAAACTCATCAATCAATGTGTAGTTAGTAACTTTGTAAAAATTATAAAAATTCTGTTAACATACTCATCCACTTAAGTTCCATCCCTTAGATGTATGATTTTTCTTCTGTATCGATCGGGGAGATCAGGTTGATTATGTGATATTGGTGAATGTACTCCAACTGTTACTTCTTCCCCTTCTTCCCCTTCTTCTTACCCTTCTTCTTCCGGTGACACTTCTACGTCAAAAAGTCTCAAGACATTCTCTAGATCAGGAGGAACTCCTCTAGTTCCTCAAGCTGAGTACCACGGGATGAGGCTCTTCTAAGTTGTCCAGTAAGTCCTCCTCTAGGCATTTCAACTAAAAGTTCAAACATAATCAGACCCTAGCAAGTAAAATAATCCATATAGCATGTATATAAGCAGACAACAGTTATTGCACAATAAATAACCAACACTATTCAAGAGACAATATCCAGGAGAAAAAAAAAGAGAAAACACATACACACTCAATCACCTTAGTGTGTTCTAAGTTATGCAGATTTCCAGAGCTGAGCAAATGTTAATATTTTTTCTTACATGGGATGGGGGTGAATAATACCATTGAACTACAACAATAACGTAGTTGGACAAATATTACTTGAACATTGAGAATATTTGAAGACCTCGTTCCTCAAAGAACATGATGATACGGTGTGGAAGGTGTACCAGCATAGGCCTCGGAAGAGAGTTAGGCCCAACAACTCGACGGTGGAATAGTTGGCGGAACAGACGCATGGGAATCGGCATTAGTTTTTGAAGATTTATTGTTGCAGATTTTATTGTTCCAGATTTATTGTTGCTTAATTTCTCATTGTTGGTTTAGCATTAGTCTAATTATATTGAGACGCCCAAAGGAGAGAAATCATCTTTGGGAGAATCAGTTGTGGGCGAATTTATTACGTAGGCCACTGCGGAGGAGTTCTTTCCTTTGTTCCTTTTGTTTATCATCAAATAAAAGCCGAGTTCCTTTCATTTCAACATAACTTAATCTTCAGAAAAAGAAAGCTATCAGTAGAGGAACTTTTACAAGCTAAAGCACCTAAGTTTTTTTCACTGTGTCAACAATTCATGTCAAGCTTCCATATAAGATTAGCATACACTATGAATGATTGTGCACAACAGAAGTTTAAAAAAAAAAAAAAAACACAGTGACATTATATCCGATTCTCCACTATAATGTGCTTGACAAATTTCAATAGTGAATAGGGAAATAAAGAAGAAATGAAGAATTGATAAAAGAAAATTCCTCAAATCATAAACTAAATCCGAACCATCACCAGCATGAGGAAAATCAAACAACTAGAGAGGTGGAGCAGAAGCTTTCGTAGCCGCGTTAGTTCCTCCGGTTGAATCTTGCGTCCTCCGGTCGATTCTCGCCGCCGAGAGTGTGGTGAAACCTCCGCGAGTTTAGGGTTTTTCTTGAGAGAGAGAGAGAGAGGCGGTGAGAATTGAGCTGAATTTTGAGAAGGAGTGAGATTTTAGCAGACGATGTTTTCTACAAATATCCCCAAATTAAATACCGCCAATTTTGAAAAGAGGCAGCGAAATTTTAGCACTCGGTTTTCTTAAACTATTGCAATTTCACAAATTTAATGCCTAATTAATAAAAGTAAAATGACTATTTATAAAGTTGGCAATATTATTAAATTTAATAAAATTAATAAAGAAAATCACTAAAATGAAGCCAACCTAGATGGAAAACACCAATTTGCCTTATCTCTTTTCTTGGTCGGAAAAGGTATAAAGTAAACTTGAGATGCTTGCTGGGCTAAGACAAAGGAATCATATTTCGGGTACTCCTTCAGTATATTCACTTCTACAATTTTGTACTTCGGATGAACAATTGTACCACCGCGTGGATGCTGAGTCTCAATGACGGACCAGAAAATAGAATTCGTGGGGTCGAAACTATTAAATAAAAAATATATAAAATATAAAATAATAAATAACTATTAGTTTAAAAAAATATAATATTAAAATTATTTTAAAATATGAAATTACAATGTAAGTAACATTACATTTTGTTATGCACTATAGTTAATTCTTATTTTCAAATATTTTATTTTAATTTGTGAGACATTATAAGTATAAATCTTTGTATCATTACTTTTTTTAGTAGTATAATTTTATTTGCTATTCTACAAATATTATTCTTATTATTTGTATTTTAAATAAAAATAAAACTCAATAAAATAAATCAATGAAACATAATACTAACAACAAGTACACATTGATTAGTTTAATAAAATTAAATTAAAAGCATAAATTAAATAACTTGGGGTTTTTTGCGGTCAAACGAGAAATTATGATCTATGCATAAAACTAAAATATATAATAAAATAATCAAAACAAAGAAACCTAAAATCATTTTACTAGCCGCCGCCTATGTAACAACTGCTTTCAACGTCGCTCTTCTTCTTCAAGAAAGCTCTCCTCCCTCGTTCATTCTTCATCTAATTACCTTCTCCTTTTTTATCCAAGATGTCATTTTTTCAATTTTGTTCACTATTACTTTGTTTCTTCTCTTCCATGGAAACACTATGGTGGGGTCGGAGGCGGTGCTATAGTGGTATCGGCCGGCCGATTAATAGAGATTCCGATGGCTCTCACAGACCCGCGGTGGGTCGGCCGACCCCACCCGACCCCACCTGAGTCCGTCCTTGCCGAGTCTCATCAAACCATACAACAGTTGAACAAAACAACTTTCTTTATCGGTCTTGCGCGTTATTCCACCTCCACAACTTCTTTCAAAATTCCATAGAAGTCATCCGCGTCATATTATTTAATCTCATGCATCTGTATAATACAGAGAGTTCAAGACTTTTGCAATTATTTAATTACACATTTTATTAGTTATTTTATTTGGAAGCAATATTTTTGTTTGGAGGCAAAAAGGGCCAAGTAGATGAAGTTTGTTAGCTAATTAAACACTAAGGGCATGTTTGATAATATAGATATGCCAAGAAAAGGATAAAATTGAATTTTTATCTGCACATTTCCTTCTGTTTGGTACATAAGAAATGCTTAACTGAGAGCCTGAGAATTGTACTAGGCCCGTCCAGGCCCGAGCAAATTTTCCTTTTTCAACTCAGTTACGTAACTCACCAAATTGGTGGGTTATAACACTGTTTCATCGTGTTTTCCACCAATACCCCTACCATGTTCACTCTCTTCTCCCTTTCCCCATCAATTGCCTCTCTTTCTCTCTCTCTCTCACATTCTCAATTTCTGGTTGGGTTTGCAAGTTCCAGCCCGACGGAAGTGTTTCCATGGTCGGTGGTAGTATTGCGAAGACCGGAAGCTCTTTAATTTACCATCGTTTCACCCTAATTCTTCCGGCGATTCCTTCACTGGACGAGAGCTTCAATATAGTCGCCGCATCGATCTTCAAATGCTGAAGATATGGTTTTATTGGTATTTCTGTTTGCTTTAAACCTCATTTCGTGGCTTTGACCACCGGATTCTCCCTCGCGATTTCGCTTCCTGTCCGGTCGATTTGTAAGCATAGCTGCTGTAATGCGATCTTTGTATCGATGATCGATGCAGAAAAGGCCTCCCATCGGAATCTGGACAGACCTACCTTCCTTCGATTTTATCGTTGATGAATCTGGGTTCAATTCCCTTTGTTTTCATTTCGGTTTTTGAATATACAAAATAGTTTTCATCTTTGATAATTACAGTATGTGTTTTAAATTTTTTGAGTTTCATTGGAATTTGCAATTTGTGAAGATAATGACCTGATAATAATTACTACCTCCGTCCCCCAAAATTTGCTACACTTTGACTCGACACGGGTTTTAAGAAATGTAATGGAAAGTGAGTTGAAAAAGTTGGTGGGATGTGGGTCATACTTTTAAAGTATTAGATTTATAATAAAATGTGAGTAGGAATGAGTTAGTGGAATATGAGGTCCACTACCAAAAATGGTAAAAGTGAAGTGTATCAAATTTTCAGGGACGGACCGAAATGGTAATATGTATCAAATTTTCAGGGACAGAGGTAGTAATAATTTGATGAAAGTTACAGAATGTGAAAATGGAAGTGGGAGAAGAGTAGGGGTGGCAAAATGGGTAGCGGGTAGTGGGTAATTCCCATCTCGACCCGCTACCCGCCGGGTATTGGGTACCCGTTATCCGACGATAACGGGAAACGAGGCGGGATCGGGTAGAGTATTTTAGAGTTTTGCGGGTAGCGGGTATATCCACTACCCGCGCGGGTATACCCGTTAGTCCCGATATTACCCGTTAGTATTAGTATTAGTATTAGTCATATTTCATCTTTTAATACTTCCTCCGTTCCATATTAATAGAGGTGTTTCAAATAGTTAAAATGGATAAAAAAAAGTAAATAGTTGAATAATAATAGCCATATATGCACTTATTTTGAAAAATAAAAAATAAATAATTAGAACGGAGAAAAAAAAAAGTAAGGGGGATAATAATGTAGAGAAGAGTATTTATATTATTATTTTTCTAAAATGAGTGAAGAAAGTGAAATTAAGGTGGAACGGTGGGAGTACTTTATATAATCTAAGAGTTCTTTTAATATATTTTTATATTCCAACGAACATACAATTGAAAATTCACCGGAACTAGCTATAGAGCGTCCTCTCACTTTTATTCTCAATCTATCCAACATTTACCATCGATATTAATAAAGTAAATTAGGGAACATTGACGGTTATTAAGGTTTTCAATTTTTTTAATAGGATTTCGGGTCGGGTACGGGTACCCGCAATGTCGGGTGCGGGATACCCGACACGGGTATCGGGTAATCCCGGTATATCGCGGGGCGGGTATTGGGACAACTAATTTGGCTAAAATCGGGTACGGGTACCCGACTTGTCGGGTGCGGGTACCAGTGGGTAACCCGTATTTCGTATCTTGATGTGCATACATATCCTACCTTTCTTATCAAACGGACCCTAATTGTTGAGCCCGAGATTAAGTTATCACTATGATAGCATAAAATAATGCAATGATTTAAGTCTCTGATTGTATTATTAATAGCCTTCTATCAAGGGATTGTATCAATCCTTGATTTATCTCCTTCCTAGTTTAGTTTAGAAATCCTTGTATATATTGTGAAGTGTGTGATGAATATTCTCAATGCAAATACAATATTTACATTCACATGGTATCAGCCTAGGATACTGAAATCCAAATCTCTTCTTGCTCTACCTTCTCTGTTGCTCTCCCTCAGTTCATAGGCCTTAAGCCATGGCTGCTTCTTCAAACCCCTCTTCTGATACATTGCCATATCGTACTTTGATCCATATGCTCACTATTAAATTATCATCAACAAACTACTTGTTGTGGAGAAGCCAAATCTACCCACTTCTCATTGGTCAAGGGCTTATTAGCCTTATTGATGGATCACGTCCAGCACCACCGACTGACGTGGTCGCTGACGGAAACTCAACACCAAATCCAACATACCAATCTTGGCGTGTTGATGATCAGAGACTTGTCAGTCTCATATTCTCTTCCTTGTCTGAGGAAGCAATGTCCGTGGTGATCGGCTGCACCACCGCTCGCGCTGTTTGGCTCGCACTAGAGCACACTTTTAGTCATCAATCTAAGGCTCGAGAACTCCGTCTAAAAGGACAACTTCAGTCCATCAAGAAAGGAGGTCGCTCGGTCTCTGAATTTGGATGAGATTTCAAACTCGTTTGCGATCAATTATCTGCAATTGGGTTATCCGTTGATGAAACAGACAAAATCCATCTATTTATGATAGGACTTGGCTCTGACTTCTCTAGCTTCTCAGCAACTCAAATGGCTATGTCCCCATTACCATCATTTTCTGATCTTCTCAACAATGCTGAAGCTTGGGACATGTTTCAACAAACACTTGAACCAAACATATCGTCCCCAGCTGCTTTCACCGCACACACATACTCTCGGTCTTCTAATAACCAAATGTCTCGTGATCGCGGTTCAGGTCCGAAAAAGAGTGGTCGTGGTGGTTTTAGCCAAAAGCGCCAGCCTCACTGTCAAATATGCAGGACAACCGGCCATTATGCCAACGTTTGTCCCGATCGATACAATCGTGAGATTGCTATTGCCACACATGTGGCCAACATTGCTGAGGCTTTCTCCGCATCGAGTATTGCCTCTGATCCTCCTATCTCTGATTGGTACTTAGACACGGGTGCATCAGCGCACATGACTCCTACTCCGGCACAACTCCACTCATCTACATCATACACAGGTTCAGATTCAGTTGTAGTCGGTAATGGTGCCTTATTACCTATCTCTCATATTGGCACTTGTTATTTGAATAATTTTATTCATCTGTCTGAGGTGTTAGTTGTTCCCGGACTCACCAAAAACTTGCTTTCAGTGAGCAAATTAACTACAGATTTACCTATTGATGTGGTTTTTACTGATAATTGCTTCAAAATTCAGCATCGGGAAAATCAACACATTCTGGCTCAAGGCAGTCGTAGGGATGGTTTGTACGTGTTGGATGACACAAAGTCAGCTCTGGTTGCAGCTCGTACGCCTAAAGCATCTTTTGAACTGTGGCACTCTCGGCTTGGTCATGTTGCATTTGATGTAATTTCTTTTTTACATAAAATTGGGAGCATATCTGTTAGTGCTTTGTTACCCAACCCAATGATTTGCGACGCTTGTGAGAAAGCTAAAAGTCATCGATTACCTTTTGTTCGTGATGAAAAACGATCGTCTTCTATTTTAGACATTGTGCATTGTGATTTATGGGGCCCTGCGCCGGTTAACTCTGAATCTGGTTTTCGCTATTATGTTATTTTTGTGGATGATTATTCCAGATTTACATGGCTATATCCATCGAGACAAAAATCTGATTTCTATGACGTGCTGCTTAAGTTTAAGATTTTTGTTGAAAATCAGTTGTCTAGTCATATTAAAACTTTTCACAGTGATGGGGGCACAGAGTTTACCAATAAAAAGGTGCAGATGTTATTCCAGGAGTCGGGCATACACCATATATTTTCATCTCCATATACGCCTGCACAGAATGGACGAGTGGAACGTAAACATAGGCACGTTACTGAAACAGGTCTTACAATGTTATTTCATTCCTTTACTCCTATGAAATTTTGGATGGAAGCCTTTAGTACTGCTGTATATGTTATAAATCGTTTGCCCTCCAAGGTGTTAGATGGAAAATCACCTTTTGAGTTATTATTCTCTACTGTTCCAAACTTTGCACACTTTCATCCGTTTGGCTGTAGGGTTTATCCGTGTCTGAGGGAGTACACTACAAACAAATTTGAGCCACGGAGTAGAGCTTGTATTTTTTTGGGTTACAGTAGCTCGCACAAAGGGTTTCGGTGCTACGATCCTTCTACTTTCCGCATCTATATATCTCGTCATGCTAAATTTGATGAGTCATCTTTTCCATTCTCTAAGTCCCCTGACAAGTACAACTCTCACTCTCTTCTTATCTCAGAATTTACTGAACCAATGCGATTGGATGGTCCATTGAAATTGCAGCTCCCAAATGTAAATCCTGATTTGGCTCCTCAACCAAGTTCTTGCAATCTATGTGATGAGCCGACTCTACTTTCTAGATTACAGTCACACACCAACCAAGAAGAGCCTACTATCAACACTCATGAGTTGCCTGTTATTCCACACGAGACACAGTCACAGCCCAACCAAGAAGAGCCCGATATCAACGATCAACATGTTAATGAGTCAGCTCTCGATCCTATCATTGAGCCCGGTCCTCCAATTGAGATGAATCCACCTGTTCCTCCACCAAGAGTATCTTCTACTCATCCTATGCAAACTCGAGCACGGGCAGGTATCATCAAGCCAAAGTATATACCAAATTATGCATGTACTCGTTTATTTCAGGCTCTCATGACGATGATTACACCTCGTGGAATCAAGTCTGCCTTAAAAAGACAAGAATGGGTTGAAGCTCTAAAGCAGGAACTTTCTGCCATGGCTCTCAAGGACAGTTGGGATCTTATTCCTCGTCCAAAAGATGTAAATGTTGTGGGATCCAAATGGGTTTTTCGAACGAAATTAAAGGCGGATGGCTCACTTGATCGCTATAAAGCTCGTCTTGTTGCACAAGGCTTCACACAACTTCCGGGCTTTGATTATTGTCATACTTTCAGTCCAGTTGTTCGTGCTTCTACAATTCGAGTCGTGTTATCCATTCCTGTTTCCAATAATTGGCCTCTACATCAACTGGATGTCCAAAATGCCTTCCTGAACGACGTTCTATCCAAGCCAGTATATATGGAACAGCCCCCTGGCTTTATAGATCCTCAATTTCCAAATCATGTATGCCGTCTTAAAAAGGCGATATATGGTCTATAGCAAGCTCCTCTTGCGTGGTATCAACGACTCAGTGATTTTCTTGTACATGTTGGATTTTTCTGTAGTCGTTCTGATCCCTCACTGTTCATCTATAATCGTGGCTCATCCACTATATATCTCTTGGTTTATGTTGATGATATAATTCTGACAGGAAATTCTTATGATGACTTGAAATCTTTCATCTCTCGCCTTCATCAAGAATTTTCCATCACTGACCTTGGAAAACTTGGTTATTTTTTTGGTCTTGAAGTCACTTATACTTCTTCTGGTATTTTCTTGAACCAGGCTAAATATGCTCGTGATATCCTTCAACGAGCATCTCTTGAAGAGTCAAAACCTGTCTCTACACCCTTGGTTGCAGATTGCCAACTTTCAACGGACGGCCAGCCATTGAGGATCCTACTTTATATCGGTCATTAGTTGGATCGCTGCAGTACCTGAAAATTACACGTCCTGATTTATCTTTTGCAGTAAATCTTGTTAGTCAACATCTTCAACATCCTACCGTTGCTCATTTTCAAGCGGTAAAACGAATTCTTCGCTATGTAAAACACACTCCAGCCTTTGGCTTAAGTTTTACACGTAGCTCTTCGTTTTCTCTTGTTGCATATTCTGATGCCGATTGGGCTCGTTGTGTTGAAACTAGACGATCTACTTATGGCTATTCTATTTTCCTTGGCGGTAATCTAGTATCATGGAGTGCCAAGAAACAACCCACGGTCTCTCGCTCCAGATGTGAATCCGAGTATCGAGCTCTTGCAAATACGGCTTCTGAAATGGTGTGTGTGCTCCAACTTCTTCGTGAGCTTCAAGTCCAGCTGTCTTCTTGCCCGACTCTTTATTCAGATAATAATAGTGCTATCTTTATCAGTCAGAATCCGAGTTCTCATAAACGTGCTAAGCACATTGATATTGACTTCCACTTTTTTAGGGAGCTTGTTTCCAATGGTCAGCTAGAGACTCAATTGGTATCATCAGACTTACAGGTTGCAGACATTTTCACGAAAGCTCTCCATCGTCCTTTGTTTGAATTTTTCAGAGACAAGCTACGCGTTGGACCTCATCCGACGTCTTGCTTGAGGGGGGATGATAGCATAAAATAATGCAATGATTTAAGTCTCTGATTGTATTATTAATAGCCTTCTATCAAGGGATTGTATCAATCCTTGATTTATCTCCTTCCTAGTTTAGTTTAGAAATCCTTGTATATATTGTGAAGTGTGTGATGAATATTCTCAATGCAAATACAATATTTACATACACACACTATATGGGCCTAATTTTTGTTAATAGTTCTACTTCAAAATTCCAACTTCTGCGATAGCTAGTGATGGAGTATTAATTCAATCATTCCAATATTTTAAAACAAAATTAGCATTTCTCACCATGAACAGAAATAACAAATTATTAACAACCATTAAATTAGAAGAGCAAATAAAAAATAAAAATTGTACCTTGTAATAATTGGAAAATTTGTGCGATCTTCTGATTTGTTCCCTTTAATTCGGAATTGACCTTTGTGTGGGCAAAGCTTTTCAAATCCTAAAAAACTGTAGAAGAATTGAAGACAGAAATCTGGAACCCTAACTTTTAATATGTCGATATTTTACTTTTTCTCTCAAAACGCAGATAATAAAAAATATAATTAATCTTTCATCTGGCTTCTCTTCTTCTCGCTATGATACTAAAGTTAATTAATTTGCTCGAAGTAGTTCTCGCAAAATCATTTTCAACCACCTATTTTGCATTTTACTCGCTTTGTGCACAAAATTCTTCCAAATATTGCAAGCACAACATGTGCTTGAAAACTTGTGCTTGCAATCAAGCATTTTATTTGTAGTGCAAGAATATGCACTTTTCAATTTTAGAAAATCTTTTCTCTCTAATGAGGTGAGACTCATTCTCCACTAACAAAACTTAAATAACTTTTTCTCTCTACCTCTCTCTTACTTTAGCAATTTTGCATTAAAACTCATGGCGAATATAAAATGCATATTTTGTAAGGACAGAAGGAGTATTATTTTTATCATTTATTTTCACAAACTGTTAGGATTATTTTTGATTTAGTTTTTTCGGATTTGATTTACTTTCTTTATTTTATGAGAACATTATATACCACGCATATTATAAATATGTGTAGAGTATTTCATTATGATTAAAAAGAATGAAGAAATCTAGAATATCTTTTGTATTGTTTTTATTATTTATTTTCATATGTTGTTATGATAATGTTTGATTTAGTTTCCTTATTTTAGGAGATTGTTGGAATCATGCTTAGTCAAAGAACTTCCGATAATAAATGTAACAACATATTTAATTTTATGAAATTAAATGCAATAGCATCGATCTACGTTCTGAGAAATAATGTATCAAAGTTGGTCACAATAAAGCTAAAAATGAGTTATGAGAAAAGTCAAGGGATTAATTAAGTGTTAATTATCCCACATCAGGGATATAAACCTCACTGAATAGTTATTTAATAGGATGAATTATTACGTGTAATAATTATCGTGGACTAAGATGAGCAATAGAGGCCGCACGTGTGCGCCGCCGCCCTCCTCGCCGAGGCCGTGAGCCGGGAGCTGTGCATCGGGAACCGTGACCCATGACTCGTGCACCGTGTCCCGTGGACTTGGACCCCGACGCATCGTGTACCAAAAGTTCCACAATGAACCTTGTTGTGTACCGTGTCTAGATGCATCATGCCTTTTTAGCTCCGAGCTTGTAACCCCCGGCGGTCATAGTCAAGTCAAAATGACACACGTAATGGTTGTTGACTCCAGCAGCTCCTAATGTAGTGGACTTGGCCTATAAATAGGTAGTCACTTCATGCATTGCTCACAATATTGCGTACCAAGCATAGCACTGCACCGCATAGCTCTTTCCTTCTCTCTGCATAGTCTTTCGTCGACACTTTACCCTCGCCATCATCCTGTTCGCCGGAGCTTGTTCCGTCTACTGTGCTGCGACAAAAAAGATGAAGTTGTTTTATCTTTAGGGACGACGCGCCAATCCGAGAGCACTAGCGGCCCTATCATCTTTTGGAAAGAGGACTTCTCGACTCAGCTTGCATCTTTACGGCTTACAGTTTCGATTATTGTGTTTTCAATTCAGTTTATTTTCTTGTAATCTCATATTCTTCATTAGGTTGTATTACACACGTTTAGTGTATCTTTGTTTCACAGTAATTTCACCAACAGAAAATGTATTTGGTTGACAGGTAACATAGTATGGAAGCACAATTTGATTTATTTGATTAAGCTTGTTGTATGATTTGATATCAGCTTTAGAAATATAATATGAATAGATGTTGTACACTTGTACTACGTTCCAAGTACTAAAGTTATTATTTTGTGAGGGTGGCGATATAGATTAAAGTTTTAGAAAGTATTCTAGAATTCGTTTACACTACGAGCTTTTAAAGCTCACCCCTTCTTCTCTCTTTCAAAGAGTAATGTAGCGAGGTATCTCGCTTGCTGGGCAGCTGCGCATATCAAGTCACCATTAAAGTTAGAGCGGTATACGTAGCATGTTTAGTTGAGGATCTTTTATATATATAATTGAAAGGTTTTTGTCATAGCAAGTTGCTAATTATGTAATAATTCAGTTGTTATGTTTCAAGGAAAGACGATACTAGTACTACATGGTATATAAACATGTACTCCCTCCGTCCGCGAATAGGAGTCCCGGTTGGCCATTTTCATCCGTCCGCCATTAGGAGTCCCGGTTAGACATTTTATCTTGGGAGTATAAAAAATGACCCCACTTTTCCCTTAATTTAGAAGCTGCAATTAATTTTAATCCACTTTGATTGCAAATAATAATATAAATGGGTCCCACATTCCACTATCACACACTTAAATTATTACACTCAAACTTTTCTTAAAACCCGCACCCAACTCAACTGGGACTCCTATTCGCGGACGGAGGGAGTACTGCGTAGTAAGAGATTAAGCACATTAAAATGGGACGGAGGGAGTATAATACATAAATTAGAAAATCAACATTTTGATAACAAAATGGTGTGCAAATTGCAGAATATACAAATAATATAACTACCAAGGGCGCATCTCACCCAGCCCGATCCTTTGCATTTTGTCTCGTTGTCCATTTCAACATATACACTAGGGCTGGCAATTTTTGACACGACACGAACCGGCACAAAATTAATGGGTTTGGGTCAGAGCTTATTGGGTTCGTGTCCTTATCGGGTTGACCCATTAAGGATACGAAAATTTCGTGTCGTGTTCATGTTATCCGTTAACAAATAATATTTTAATATTATTAATTCTTATTATTTTCATTTTTCAATATTTATTAAATGACTCTTAAATCTCATTTTTCAATACGTGTTGTTATCGTGTCGTGTTGACCCAAAGTGGTTCGTGTCGTTAATGGGTTCATGTCGTGTTCGTGTCTGAGGGTAGCGGGTCGTGTTCGTGTTCGTGTTTGAGGTTTTCTTAACGGGTCGTGTTGGTGTTTGTTGTTATCGTGTTCGGGTCGTTATCGTGTCGACACAATAACGACCCGACACACACGATTTGCTAGCCCTAATATACACGAATAACTGTTAGTTACCCACATTTTGAATGGGTATGGAGCTGACCCGGTCCATTGCAACTTGTCATCAATTTTTAAGGCTAGTATTAGTATGAGTGATACGCTCGGATTTTGCACGGTTTTAAGACCATTATTTGGTCCGTTTTTAAGGTCAAAGTTGCATTACATGTCCATTATTTGCATATTTTATCTATTTTGGTATTTTGACATGTTTTGTGAGAAATGTGCACATTTGAGCCAAAAAATGGAGTTAAAACGCGAAGTAGGGAATCTGGAGCTTCTCCGACGACCGCCGGCACTTAGCGGAGACAAAGACACGTCCGGCAACCGCCGGGAAGTGCGTGGCGACCGCCACAAGGAGTCAGAAGCTACTGGACTGTGCGCGGCGACCGCCGGCCAAGGTGCGGCGGCCCGCCACAGAAACGCGGCGCGTGACAACTATCTTCAAACTCAATTTTCCGGCGATCCTGAAGTCCGATCGGAGATTTCTACACACCATTCTCTTCTTCTTGAAAAGAGTTTCAAGATGGTTCAATAATTAACTCAATCGGAGTTCTATGGAGAGAGTTATGGCCGTTTTGCCAAAGTCGTGCAAAGCTGCCAGCTGCAGTCTATGCGGGAATTTGAAGAAGGAAAGAAGATATTACCTTGTGAAGCCAAATGTTTTCCTTCTACTATGGGGAACGAAAATTACATATTTCCTAATACTTGGAGGACACTTATTACCAAATTTAAATCCTTCTAAAGCCTATATATACCCCATAACCTCATTCATAAAATTGAACCCTTCCTTTGCCCCCAAAAGGGGAGCTTTCATAGCTCCTCCTCCAACCCTAATATTTCATCATCTTTTTGCCAATTACTTCCATATCATAAATTTGAGAGTTTTTCATTGTGCAAGGGGTTGGAGAAAGAAGCAAGAACATCAAGAACGACAAGGATTCAACCTACGGGTTTTATTTGCTTTAGTTTTATGTTCTAATTGTTTTCACTCCAATCTATGTTTTTAGCTTATTGAATTATATCTAACTAAATTCATAGGATTCTTTGGATGTGTTAGTAACTTTTATTGGTTTATACAATTCCGTTTTCTATTTAATATCCGTTTTGTTTTTACTTTGTTTCTTCCCTAAGTTAATCTTTATGCTTCATGATTGAGTGACACAATCGTGTATGATTTAATATAACTTGTTTCATAATTGTGACAGAGTTCTAGCGAGTTAGATCCACTTAGTAGACGCTACAGTTAGCTTCCCTTAAAACGGTACTGTTAATTGAGAGTAAGGACTTTTCAAAGGTCTTAGGAGCTTTATGGAGTTACGTGTTAGGATTGACAACCCTAATTTTGTAATCAACGTTTGCATCGCATGAGCATAAGCTAAGTGACTCGTTCTATCAAAGTAATAACTGTGCTAGGGTATTGTAGTTGGAATTTCTATAACCATAACTGTGAACGCACATCCATGGAATTCTCTTATCTCTCATATTTTATCTTTGTGATTTAATTGCATTTAGTTGTTTGATTGCTTTTAATTGTTTTTACTTTTAAAAATCCAAAACTTCTCTTGTTTCTCTAGATAGTATTTGACGCTTAGTACATAATAGCCAGTTGCAACTATATTCCCCGTGTTCGATATCCAGTACTGATCTTTAGCTATACTAGATCTACCCTGTATACTTGCAGGTATTTTTAGTGCTAATAAAAAGTGCACCAATGAGTTATTTTAATTAAGTTGCACATTAGTGGAGTGTAATATTTTTTTCATACTAAAGATATTGATTTTAAGAATATCAAAATTTAATCTAAAAATATTGAGCTCTATGGTTTAAACAATATATTGCTTTATTTATGTTTGCAAAATCAATAATTAGTGTTACATATACTGATCACATTGCATCCGAAGTATTTTATATTCCACCATTCCTAAAAAAATAGATAACATTTGAAATAATACGGGTTTTAAT
Organism: Salvia hispanica; assembly: GCF_023119035.1. Classification (NCBI taxonomy): domain Eukaryota; kingdom Viridiplantae; phylum Streptophyta; class Magnoliopsida; order Lamiales; family Lamiaceae; genus Salvia; species Salvia hispanica. Next base: position 44,711,651 of record NC_062965.1, read on the forward strand.
GCACAATTATTAAAGTAAGTGAGATTGAAAAAAAAAGTGATTGACGAATTGTTAATGGAGAATGAGAATCACTTGATTAGAAAGAATAAAAATTTCCTTAAATAAAATTAATCTGTTTTTAAGGAATATCAAAATTGAAAAATATAATCTATTTTTAATACACAGATAGTATTTTATAATAGTGCATATTTCACAAATTTCCAGTTATATTGGTAGCTTAATTTTCTAGAGTTGCGATATAATGGAAAGAATATTCTTTTATTGAAAGGAAGACTGACTATGATTATCTAATACAATCTACCTCCATCATTAAATATCTCATATTTCTATTAGATTATTACTCATTAAATATTTTATTTCACTTTTAATAATTTAGTACGGCATAAAACATATGTTTTTATTATAAAATTAATAATTCATATAAAAATAAAATAATACTCCCTCCGTCTCACTTTAGGAGTCCCAGTTTACTACTTTAGGGTATCCCATTTTAGGAGTCTCGGTTGAAATATTCTATAATTGGTAATAGGCCCCACACTCCACTCACCTTTTTCCACTCACATTTTATTATAAAACTAATATGTAAAAGTAGGACCCACATTCCAATATCTTTTTTCACCAACTTTCCTTTATATTTCTTAAAACCCGTGTCGAACTCAACCGGAACTCCTAAAGTGGGACGGAGGGAGTAATTCATTAATTTTTTTTCCATCTATTTTCATGTACGTTTTTAATAATCTATGATAAACAAGAATGAGACATTTATTTATAGAATCAGGAACATATTAATAATCAATTTGAGTCGGTATATAAAAGAGGAAAAATTTAGGTTTACTTCTTTTTAGTACTCCCCCCTTCCCCGATTTAGAGTCACACTTTGACCGAGCACGAGTTTTAAGGAAGTGTTTGAATGTAATAAATGAAGCGAGTTAGTGGAATGTGGGACCTTTTTGACTTTTTGTGTGTAATAAATTTGTTAGGTAATGACATTTTGTGTAATAAATAGAGTTAGGTAATGGCATTTTGTGCAAATTTTGCCAAAAATAAAGGTATTTTTGATGTCCAAATATAGTAAGTAGGAAGTGTGACTCTTAATTGGGGATGGACTGAAATGGAAAAGTGTGACTCTTAATCGGGGACGGAGGGAGTATTTGACAATCTATTATTGAAACCATGATAAACACTTGATAGAAGCAACCGCACTGAATTACTACATGATCACATCACATTCTTCGAAAACGACACATTGATTTATTTAAAATCTAGTAGTATCGATCTTTATCTTAATTAGCAGAACCACATGTCCTTCTAATTATCCCATTTCCGCCGGTTAAGGGTTCGATATCTCCCATTTTGATCATGGAGGCGCCGAAATCCGATTGGAAACTCCTCGGATTGCTGATGTATCCCTGCACAATGCTGTCGCTCGATCCGCCGCTGAAGAGAACTTGATCTGATGCCAGCAGCCCTTTCAGCTGAACCAAATTCCTAAAATAATTGTTGTCGAACGAATTCGGCGTCACCAGATCCAGAGGCGCCAGATTGCCGTCGCCGTTTCCGCTGGTCTGAGGGCACTGCCGCTGCCGCGTGCTCGCGAATCCAGCGTCGATGCTGGTGTTGCCGTAGATCCTGGCCCGGAAAGTTACGCATCGAGCTTGTCCAATTGTGTGGGATCCTGCAAAATTGTTTGCATTTTAACACACCTCTATGTATATATATTTATCATGATAATTACTCCCTCCGTCCCAGATAATTCGTCTCAGTTTTCCATTTGGGTCCGTCCCACATAATTTGTCCAACTTCACTTTTACTATATTTGGTAGTGGATCCCATATTCCACTAACTCATTCCTACTCATATTTTATTATAAAATTAATATATAAAGGTAGGACCCACATTCCACTAACTTTTTCAACCCACATTTCATTACAATTCTTAAAATTCGTGCCCGGTCAAAGTGACCCGAATTATCCGGGACGGAGGGAGTATTACTCTGTCTGTCTGATAATATCCCATTTTTCATTTGCTCAGATTTTAGAAAAATATTTGATTTTGTAAAAGAAAATGGACAGAGAAGTTGACGAATGCGAGTCTTATTTAGGTGTATTGGTTACAATAAAATGTAAATGTAATAAGAATATAAATATAATATGTTACCTGACAAAGCAACCATATCTCTTTCATTTAAGTTTTTGTTTGCAAAGTTGGAAATGAGGGTTTGAAGAGAATCGCTGGCCAGGGGAAGGTCGCTTTGAGCTTGTGCTCTGGTGGCGGCGGTGGTGGAATCCCTCCTCCCTAGCTTTACGGTCCACGATTGCCCTCCAACAGCCACCGTTGCATCACGCGCCGCCACTGCCAGCACATCAGCGCACGACACCACCCCGGGACATATCGCCTCCACCGCCTGCTTCGCGGCTTCAACCACTTCGAACCCTCTAACAGAATTAGCATTCTGCAATGCAGCCCTTTCTCCAGCGGTATCATTCAAAAGGATTGATCCATCACATCCCTAAAAAAATGACAGGTTAACAATACATATAACGTCGAGAGCACATATCAATACTCCCTCCGTCCCACAAGAATATGCACTCTTTCTTTTTTAGTCCGTTCATAAGAATATGCAATTTCCAATTTTGGAAAGTCTCTCCTCTTTAATGAGGTGGAACTCATTCTCCACTAACAATATTTTAATTACTTTTTCTCTCTACATCTCTCTTACTTTACTAATTTTACATTAAAACCCGTGCCGTCCCCAAAGTGCATATTCTTTGGGGACGGAGGGAGTATTATTTTCACTACAAAAAACTTAAAGGACACAAAAATTGAAACGCAAAAGAAGTGCTCCTAAGTTATAAGGACAAAGTAACTTAATCTTTTGCTTTTTTAGGACATTTCTATTTGCATCTAATTTTAGATGGAACACTAACAATAAGGACATTTTTTAAATTGTTGGTGGCATATTTAAAAGCACAAATTAACTTCTTTAATTGCATTAGAAAGTGTCCTTAGCGATTTTTTTTAGTGCTTCTGTGTCCATCATTGCACGTAACGATGTACTACTAACAAATGATCATGAAAGTGAGAGAGTGTTAACCTGAACGAAGCAGTCGTGGAAGTGGAGGCGGACGAGGGACGCGGCCATCCTCTGCTCCCTCGACACGGCCTGCCGGATGGAGTTCCGGATTGTACTCAGTGCATTAGGGCATGTACTATCGTAGAACGTTGAAGATAGTTGTGCCTCACATGGTACATTAGCAATCAAGACTATAACAAGTGTAACCAAAAAATAATTGGATGAAATCATCGTGTTAATAGAGTAAACAACTTACTACTATTTGGAGTGATGATTGGGTAGATGATTTGTTAGCTCTATTTATAGAGGAAACAATTTGAAGATTTATTATTATAACTTAAACGTGATTGATTCTTGCATGGCTGAGTCGTTATCGGCGTTTGAAATTTTTGCTACGTGTGGTAATACTTTTCAAAATATTGCCGACTACTTTAACTGTATGTGTTTTTCTTTGGTTTGAATTTTCTCACTCGTCCCACTGTTTTTAGATTGTGATTAGTTTGCAGGATTAGATAAGCATTAATTATGAAATTGATGTGTAGTGATAACTTTATTAGTGGATAAACAGGTTAATGTATTTGTAGTGGTGTTAAAATTGCCACGCCTTTACTATAATTCTGAATTATTCTTTTAGTTTTATATATTAGAGTCAATACTAGATCGGACTTGAAATTTACATAAAAGTTTTTATTTATGGATTATCTCATTTATAAAGTTTCATATTCTTCAACCAAAGATTGTGTAGTTTAGTATACTGCATTTGATAGGGATTTCGAGAATAGGAAAAATCCAACTATCTAAACTTTGGATTCCAAATCAATCAATCAATCTATTATTTGCTAGCTAGCATTGTACTACATCAATTTTCTAAATAATTTATGATATACTACTCTCTATTTCACCTAAAAATATTCTCGTTTTTCCATTTGAAGAAATCTACAAAAATTATTCTTATCCTAAAATTGAAAGTATTTCTCAAATTATTTATAAACTTTTTTTCTTTTTTCCTCTCATATTTTTATCACATTTTATCAATTTTTCATTAAACCCGTGTCGTCCGCCCAAAGGACTATTTTTTCATTAAATGAGGAAATAACATGTACTTTCATTATATATTCAAATACTGTGATGTATAGTGATACATGTATAGTAGTAGAGTTGTGATCAATTGCTAACTTTCTTAAATTGCTAACTTGCTAACTCATCAATGCAATGTATTAAAAATGTCAACATCATGACATTAAAATGTCAATACATGATTTTGTTGAACTTCAATATAATGTGTTGACATTTTAATGTCATTGTGTTGATACTTTTAATACACTGCATTGATGAGTTAACAGAGTTAGCAAGTTAGCAATATAACGTATCCCGTTAGTAGTATATCCAATCATCCATTAGACCTCATCTAATTTTAAGCATTACTTTAATTATAGTATTATAAAGCATTACTTTAATTATAGTATTATTTAAGTTTATCTTTATAATTTATTCCTATAAAATGTTAAAATTTAATTTAAGTTTTTTCCTTTAATATATGATATCTCTTGTAATCTTTATAAATATGGACGTACGTAGTCTTTCATAATCATTCATCCACGAAGAAAGTAATTATCGGTCGCCTTTCCTTTAGGACAATTAAGAGCATCTCCAATGGTACTTCGGCAAGAAATCGGCTAGCAGTTTCTCCCCCTGCCACGTCAACAGCACTAAAAATCCATCTGCCACATCAGATTTAGGCCAGCCATAGGCCAGCCGCAATAAAAATAATTCAAAAATATTACATTTACGGAATTAAAATTACGAATAAATTACGGAATTAAATTTATGAGACATATACGGGAAAATTCATTAATTGCATTTAAAAAAGGTACATAGATAAAAAAAAATTACATTTAAAAAGGTACATAATAAAGAAAAAAACTATCGCCGTGCAATCCTCCGTGCCCACAACTCTTCAATTATATCCTTTTGGGTTGAATATGAGCATCCACTTGGCGCATGTTGGCAAATTCCTTGAGGCGGCCGGCTTCATCGAGAGGTACCCCACGTCGTACACTAGGGGTGGCCGTTCCGTGGCTTGGACCGGCTTCATCATCATTGGCCCAACTAGTCAGTTGTACGCCTTCGTCTTCGACGATCATATTGTGCAGGATAATGCAGGCGTACATTATCTGGGAAACGCATCCGACATCCCACAAACGCGTTGGACCCTTAATTGCCGCCCATCAAGACTGGAGCACACCAAATGCGCGCTCCACGTCCTTGCGCGCCGACTCCTGTCGTTCCGCAAAGTAGGCCTTCCTTTCATCACTTGTTTGCCTGATCGTCTTCACAAAGACCGGCCACCGAGGGTATAACCCATTCGCCAAGTAGTAGTCCATATCATGCCGGTTGCCGTTGGCCACAAATGAGACGGCTGGACCGACGCCCTGGCATTTCTCGTTGAAGAGGAGAGATGAGTTCAGGACGTTGAGGTCGTTGTTCGACCCGGCTACCCCAAAATACGCATGCTAGATCCACAGCCGGTAATCGGCTACGGCCTCGAGGATCAACGTGAGATTCTTTGACTTGTAGCCGGTCGTGTAGGCCCCCTTCCAGGTGCATCTGCATCAAATTCTGATAATCTTCGGGAGTAGGGCTTCGAAGGTACTGCTCACCGAAAACGTTTATCACGCCCCCACAGAAATTTTTCAGACATTCCAGGGCTGTCGACTCACCGATGTGGAGGTACTCATCCCACATGTCCGCCGCGCCTCCGTAGGCCAACTGCCTGATTGCCGTCGTGCACTTTTGAATAGGGGTGTGGCCGGGTCTGCCAGCCGCATCGTGCCTAAAGCGGAAACACAGATATTGACGGTCTAATGCGCTAACGATGCGCATAAACAACTCCCTGCGCATTCTAAAACGCCGCCGGAACATGTTGGCGGGAAACCGCGGGTTCTCTGAAAAGTAGTCGTCGTACAGCCGCTGATGTGTAGCGGCGTGATCCCGATGAATCACTGCTCGGCGGTGGATAACCCGTGGAGGGCGAGGTATCGCCTGCTGTTCCACCCTACGCATGTACCGCTCCATCTCGCGGTTCATGTAGGCATTCATAGCCTCGTTCATCCTCCGTTAGATCCCCACCACTACCACCACTACCACCACCGCTACCACCCGCGTTACTCATCGCTCGATGATGCTCTTGTACAGAAAGTTAGAGAGAGAGAAAACTCGTTAAAAAACAAGTGGTGCAAATGAAAATGAAACTAAAATCGCGCCACATATAGGTTTTTTTTTTTTTTTTAGAAAAGAATATTCAGCGCTGGCCGATCGGGCCGCCACAATGGCCCGGCCAATCGGCCAGCGCCCACCAATCGGCCAGCCCACGCCGATCGGCTCGCCTGTTAGCCGCTCGCCGCCTCCAATGGTTCGGCTAGCCAATTGGCCAGCGCGAAGAATCGGCTAGCCGGTCGCTAGCCGACCATTGGAGATGCTCTAACCTTGAAGTAACTCAAGTTGAAAAATCTGATGTTCGAAATAAAGAAATTGATTATCGCCTTTTTCTTTACTCTCAAGTGTAAAAAGAAAGAATAAACTGCAGTCAGAAAATTGATCATTGACTGATCAAACATAGTATGCCTATTGACATTAAATGTGAAATAAAATATTGATACTAAGATCAAATGTAAACCGTAATATTGAGATACAGTTGAATGATGTTGAAATCAAATGTATAACTAATATGAATCCCTACATTGAAAATATGTTAAATCATGTCTTTTTATGTTTTGCCCTTTTTAAATGGATTGTACTAAAAACTCAACAAACTGATCATCAACATTTCAAATTATAATAATTAACTCAAATACTTGTATAAAACTTCTAAACCAAATAGATGTCTAAATTTTAGGCTTTGATGTACCGACCAGATTATAATTATAATTAAATAACTCAAATCGACAAGATTTCAAAAGATTAGGCTTTGATGTACCGACGCGTTTGAATTTCTCATTTCTGATATAGGAGTAAGTTAGATGTCTACTGCATCTTTTGATCGAAAAAAAAATTGCCAAAATTTTCAATAACATAAAAATCAAAAACCTTTTCATATCTATTATACTAAAATAAGGGAAAATGAATGGAACATAATTGAATTCAGTTTCAATAACATAAAAATCAAAAACCTTTTCATATCTATTATACTAAAATAAGGGAAAATGAATGGAGCATAATTGAATTCAGTTTCATGGCAGCTTTTTCAAGGAACAAGGTTTTGGATGCGGAAAGCTGTGATTGCATGAGAGGCAGAAATGGGATAGGAAGTCCACTTTCTTCTACTAATATAGACTAAATACTAATTTTAAAATAATTTTAATCAGTATTTAACTTTTAGTTATCCTATCGGGTAACCTAATATACGTGTACTCGAACCTTATTCCGATACCTATAATTTCGGATATCGGATACCAAATATCCAATGATTTTTGGATTAAATTGGTTAATACCCGATATTCGATTGGACAGCCTTACTAAAATGGAACAAACCATTCAAGTTAGGTAACACACTATCTAATGGATAAAGGATATGTAATGGGAGGATTAAAAACTTACAATATACAGTAAAAAGGTAAGAAGCTAGTACGTGTACTCATTTTCTTTGACTTTTACTATTTTATTTTAGTTGAAAATATTCTCCATCTCGAAGATAAAAAACATCTTTTCTATTGATATCTAATTACCATAACTAACGCGAGGTATGATATGATGTGAAATTATTTAGTTTTTTCTTGTTGAGGACAAGTCGTCAATCAATATGTGTTGTGAAATTTGTTTATTTTTTTCTTATGGTAGAGAAGTCGTTGATTGATAACTTCAGTCTATGCATATCTTCTTTTAGTAAAAGAAAAGCATATCCTTTAGAAAAACAACCAATCGTATCATAAGATAATTCTGTCTGACTAGTTCTGAGTGTTACATTAGGTAGTTAATTAGTATAACTTGATTTTTTGCATTATTTAACTCAAGACATCTTATCAAGTAAGTAGTAGGGTATACTATTAGAAAAGGACCGATTAAATTATTGACTTTTCTTTGAATATTAATCGAATTTATGCATTATTGGAATGAAGACACTAGCAAGTAGTATCAATTTTAAGAAAATGACGGATTATATTATTCACCTTTATTTGGATATTATAGTCTTCGATTACATTTAAAAGGTAGGTGATGACTATCAAAATGTCTAATATAGCAGCCTAAAACTGAAACATCCCATAAATAAATATCATGTGCCTATATAGATCAAATATGAATAGTCAAGTTGTAATTGCCTATTGTAGTACTCCCTCCGTTCCATAGTATTAGGGGCGTTTTTCCATTTCCATCCGTTCCATAAAAATAGAGTCATTTCTTTTTTTTAGTAAAAATCAACACATTTTTCCACACCTACTTTACTCTCTCTTACTTTTTTCTCTCTTCATCTATCTACCTTTTTCATTTTCCACTTTATTCTCTCTTTACTTAACTCACCTAACACAATTTTTCTTAATCTCCGTGCCGAAAAGTTTTGCCTCCATTACTATGGAACAGAGGGATTACTTGTTAAAAAAAGCACATAGCATAACTTGCCCAACTCCTATTGGAATTGTTAATTTCTAGTACCTATAGTTTATTGAGTAATGAGTAGTATATGATTTATATTGACAATTTAGTTTCTATAAATTCCAGATGTTAATAAATAAGAGAGAGTAAAATATTCTGATATTTGAAAAAATTATTGTAGGAACTCCAACGTGAAATGTGAATAATCAAATTTAAACACAATTTTAGGAATGTGTGAAACACGTTTAATCATTTAAGAAATAAGTTTGTGATAATAGTAAAAGTAATGATTAGCACTACTCAATTTTGTATGTAATAGGATTATAAATAGTAAAATAAGACACGACCCTTTAGTCAATTTGTAAGGATTAATTGGTTGTATATCCATTAACGAAGTGAATTTTGAGTCTTAGCATAATTTATAAGTTTGATGTATAAATAAATTTTTGTGTATAATGGAAGTTCTGCCCACTCCAAATTGCAACAAAAATTCACTTGGCATCGAAATTAGATAACATGTAAAGTTCAATTTCAAAAAATATCGTTTTAATGTTTAAAATTTAAACTAAAATAACTACTATTATTTTAAACTTGGGACATCATCATCATTGTCTATTTTTAAGAAGAAGAAAAAATCAATGCAACATGATTTGATATTGAATTTGGCATATCTCTAGGACAAATTTCAAAGTACACTAAAGTACATACAGTGCTTTAATATCACTTTTATTATTAGGAAAAACCCTGAGTTCACTGAATAGTTTGCGGATTTACAATCCATTAATCCGATTTGTAATTTAGAGTACAATAATTCAAACACAATTTATGTGTATTGTGTGCAATATGTGTATTGTTGGTAGTGCATGTGTTTGTGCAGTATATGTTTTAGGTGTGTTAGTATTTGTTTGTGTTGTGTGTAATCTGTAATGTGTGTTGCATATATATATATAGGGATGTATTCATATACTTTTTCCATCTTTTGTGCTTTTTCCTTTTTAATCTTTCCCATCCATTATTAAGATCTAAAGGCTGAAATTAGTTTCTGATTTAATTATTTTTATTCATTAAAAAATTATAGAAGGGCGTTTAGGGGATATGCATTGACGTCCGTTATGGTAAGTCCATGATTCTCTCCCTCACAATATCTTGCAGCGGTTTTTTTCATTCATAGTACAAAATTGTCTCTTCTCTTTCATCGTTCTCCATTCTCCATTCTCTTTCATCTTGCAGCGATTAATCTTTCATCGTTCTTCATTCTCGAAAATTCTGGTCTTAACAAATAGTGCGATCGTGCGAAACTTGTAGAATTATTTTTTGGAGAGTTCCGGGAAGATTATCTTTACTACAATGGAAGAAGGTGGTTCTTCAACAATGGACGAAGCTTATGATTCAACTATGGAAGAAGGTAAATTTGTCGAAAAGTATTTGATTATTGTATCAACGTTTCATTAATTTCCATATCACACATATTAACGCAACCCTTTTTGATTTTCTGTATCTGTTAATTGGTGGATGTGGTTTAGGGTTTAGTGTTTATTTTGTTTTCTCGGCTGTTGTGTTATGATGTACGAATAGTAGTCTTTTCTGGATTGGAGCAGCCCCGTATCGTGCCATATTATCGAATTCGTGTTGTTCAACAATGGAAGAAGTTAGTCCAGTAGGCTTTAGCAGTAATTGGTGGATGTGGTTTAGTATTTTGCTTAGGCGACAAGTCTCATGTATTAGGGTTTAGTGTTTATTTTTTTTTCTCGCCTCTGCTGTGTTGTAATTTTGGATTTATATAATGTACGAATAACAGTGTATAATGCATTCTTTCTTATATGTAATGTATGGTTGATATCATATAATGAAAATAAAGACCAAGGGTCATGCTAGCAGCTCCGCGAGCCAACTGATTTTAAAGAGAGAAAAGGCTGTAAAGGAGGCTAGTAGGCCTCTTAGACGTTGTAAGGCGTGCGATGAGTTGGGACATCACGACTGATATGGATCCATGTATTTTGTGATCCATTTCCCAAGGATTTACCCAATTTGTAGGTGATTGATCTAATATTTTTGTGAAGTAGATTTTCTATTGTATCAATAATGGCAACCCAACAAGAATTTAGGAAACTAAGATGATCAAAACAAGAAGTAACATTGGATAGAGTGGAAATTGTGATACATAGTCATTGATGAGGCAAGCTAAGACACTTACAACATACTAACATGCATCCATGGCTAGATCTTCAAGGGAACCACAAACCTCAAAGCATACCTCTACTTGATCCATGCTTGAACTAGCAATTGATGGAAATCCCATGCTTGAACTAGCAATTGATGGATTCAAGCAACCTAAATCTAGGAATTGGATAGAAACCCTCTCCAAGAGGAAACAAAGCTCTCAAGCATATAATTCAGCAAAAACCTAAAGAAAAGAAATGACATCAAGAGGTATTTATACTATGGGTCCAAAAATAGAAAGTTGGCCCACAAAATCTAAAAAAGCGGCATAATCGCCCGGTCGGGCGTTTTTCACATGCCAAAATGCCCGGCCCGGGCGTTTTCCCTGTCCCCGGGCGTTTTGCACAGTAAAAAATGCCCGGCCGGACGTTTTTCCCGAAGCTCCCGGCCTTCTCTGCGCGACTTCCGTAAAACCGCCATAACTCCCTCATTCGGACTCCGATTGGGATGTGCAAGATACCCACGCTAAGCTGTTTCCAAGACGAAGACAATGGTGGCAGTTTCATAGCTTTCGGATATCATCTCGATAGGACGGATTTCGGTTGAATCCAGCTGTAGCTGAAATCCTTGACGCACGGCCTCCATGATCGTATCATCCTCCCCTTCTTGGAAAGGATTTGTCCTCAAATCCGAGCCTTCTCTATTCCTCGCATCCTCGGGAGGCCCTCTAGCTTTATTGGATCCTTGGAATTTCTTCTCTTTCATCCTTGGGCCCCAATCAACCCATGGTTCACGCCGAAGGGAGGACCCTTGACGTCGAGCACCCGTGGTCATATCATCCTCCCCTTCTTGGAAAGGATTTGCCCTCAAATCCGGGTTCCGTACACCTATAAAATAGCACGAGATCAAATCAAATATCCATGTAGGATGATAGAGATTAAGACCACTAACGACTCTAATAGAAATCACCATACCACGACGGTGGACACACTCTAACAAGCTCAAAACTAATACATAAGCTATGTTGAAACAAATACCCAGGCAATCTTTTACATTGAAGTCCCAAACAAAACCATGTGATGCATAGTCTTTGACAAAATGACAATAAAAGATACCAACCCCACTAAACGGCTTGATTGTCATGCAATGAAAACAAGTATTATGCCAGACACAAGCTTCACACAATTTGACTCTTTTTGCCTCAAACATTTCCACATTATCTATACCCATGTCTTTCAACATCTTCACAAAAGATTTGGCATTCTCATCAAGACAAGGCATATACAAGAAAGGGTCCTCATATGGTGCAAAATGGAAAGTTATCAAGAGAGGCCTAAGCACAAAAATCTTATTCCCACGCTCATGCAACGAACAATCATTTTCAATCATTAACACACCATTCTTGCTCAAATAAGAAGTTCTCTTCCATAAATTGACAAACTCTAGGTCAGGATATAGAGGAGGTTTATGATAATTCACATTAAGTTTGCAAGAAAGTGTCTCAACCAACAAACCAAGTTTATTACAAGGGATCTCACTCAATTGTCCCAACAATTTCAAGAAATGATCAAAAATATATGAGCAATGCATCCATATACCTTCATGCACAACATGTAGAGTAAGAACAACATCATGCATGGGGAACTTATGAGAAGCAACATCAAGTATCAAGAGAAATGTTTCCAAATTACCCCCACACAAATGCTCCAACAATTTTAAAATAATACCACAAACATGAGAACGATGCAATTTTATGTCATTAATCACAACACCATCAACAAGAGACATATGAGTGGAAAAATCCTTCACAAAACGACCATAGAACACTCCAATCCCATTGAAGGGTTTAACCACTTTGCAATGAAGACATAGCAAACACCAAGTTCTAAAGTCATTATCCACGTTACTCTTCTTGGTCTTACTATCCTCACCCACATACACATGAAGCTCAAAATTACCAACAAATGAAAGCTTAGGCATCTTAGCATACAAGGAAGTCACTCCAACATTCAAGGTAGAAGCCACAAGAGAAATGTCATGTCTCTCAATGCTTGATTTTACCAAGAAAGGATCAATATATGGTGCAAAGGTAGATTTAGCATTCAAAGTTTCAAGCTCATGAGACCACTTTTTACACAAGACATCAATAACAAATTTATCAACACAAAGGGGCTTCTCTAATATAATCTCATTCAATGAAACATCACAAGGAGATAAGGATAGTGCACTTGAACCTTGGGCAAGGAGTTCATCCACTTGCCCTCGTTCCTCTTGTTCCTTCTCCGGGTGAGTAGTTTCCAAGCCATGTACAACATGATGCCTCACTTCCATGCCTTCAATTAAATTTCCTACAAATTCATGAACACAAAAAGACATAGAAGAAGTGTTAGTGGGTAAGGGTTTAGTTTCCTCACCAAGGGCAAGAGGCAAAGGATCATTTGGTGCCCACCCAAGGTTGACCTTAGAATCTAACAAGCACCCTTTACTCACTTGTGCTTGTGGTTTTTCTCTCATTTGATATTTTTCTTTTCTCTCACCCCCACCACTCTCTCTTGACTTTTGCACCTCACACTCTTGTCTTTTGTCACGCTCTCTTGGCTTTTTAGACTCACATTCAATCTCAAGCCTTTTCTCTCTCTCTCGTTCTTTTTCTCTACTAATTTGGATTAAGCTCATCGAAGAGGAGATATTTCCATATACATCAAGAGACTTATGTGAGATATGGAAAGAAGAGGATGTAGTCAAATTACTTGATGAGTTACCTCTTTGGTTTGTGTCAACACCACCATGTGGGTAGGTAGGCCTCAACCGAGCTTTATATGAGACTTCTTCTTCAATTGGCCTCTCAAACCCATTATGGCTAACATGATCTCTCACCCTCTTAGAATGCCACTCTCCATGAGACTTGGGAGCTCGTTTCCCACTATATCCTCTATCAAGCCCATCTCCATGGTACCTTGATTCATAGTCACCTTTAAAATGGCCATGAGCACCATTTCTTCCCCCAAACCGATCATTCTCCATGTGATTGACTCTATTTCTATCATTCCCCCGTTGCCATCCCTCATACACCACTTCTTCCATCATCTCCTCCGGGGCAACATTAGGTAGATGGTTACCCCTAGAAGTAGGAGTCCTAGATGTGCGGCCTCCCTTCAAGGTGTTGAACTCCTCAAATAATGTGTTTTGGGCGGCAAGCATGCGGGCTTCGGATTCTTTTGATCGAGCAATGGAGTCTTTTGCTCGCACATCCATTTGGATCATCATCTCTTGTTTGAATTCCTTCATCATACGGGCCATCATGCTCACAAGGTCCCCATCGGGTATAGGGTGAGTCATGCTTGTTTCCTCCCCCTCCGCACTTGTCCCCGCCATTTTGTTGGACCGGGTGCGAGGAGGCATAGAGTAAGTACCTACAAATCAAACAAACACTAGGAACTAGTCCTAGAGGTTAGTAATAAAAGAAAGTAGAATTTAAGAAGATGAACTCAACCTTGATGTCCCAAACCCCCCTCAAATCACTCCCCATAACTCTCGACAAAGGCTTAGAGTATTGTGAGAAAGGTGGATTCACTCACACTCACAACTCCAATTCCAAGATTTAAGTGCTTGAGGTGGATCAATCAAGGTATACTCCTTGGTCAACAAAATCAAGAAGACAAAGCCATAAACACATATTAGCAAGATGCAAGTCAAAGAAAAACAAACAAGGGGTGACACTTTTGCTGAAATTTGGCTGATCTTTATGATTTTTTTTGGTATTGATTCCCGCGCCCAATTTGGATGAATTTTGGTGGATAGATTCCCAAACAAGTCTAGATCAAGGGAAAAATAGCCATATATAGTCAGATTTGATAATTGGATATGTTTTGTATGGTTTTCCCCAACTATGCCAAAACAGGGCAATGATGTTAATCTCCACGGTTAACTAGGCAAACGAACGAATTTTTTGATGAAATTTTGCAGGTACGTAGGTCACATAACATA
>NC_062965.1:44726556-44852243 GCF_023119035.1 Salvia hispanica
TTGATTCATAGTCACCTTTAAAATGGCCATGAGCACCATTTCTTCCCCCAAACCGATCATTCTCCATGTGATTGACTCTATTTCTATCATTCCCCCGTTGCCATCCCTCATACACCACTTCTTCCATCATCTCCTCCGGGGCAACATTAGGTAGATGGTTACCCCTAGAAGTAGGAGTCCTAGATGTGCGGCCTCCCTTCAAGGTGTTGAACTCCTCAAATAATGTGTTTTGGGCGGCAAGCATGCGGGCTTCGGATTCTTTTGATCGAGCAATGGAGTCTTTTGCTCGCACATCCATTTGGATCATCATCTCTTGTTTGAATTCCTTCATCATACGGGCCATCATGCTCACAAGGTCCCCATCGGGTATAGGGTGAGTCATGCTTGTTTCCTCCCCCTCCGCACTTGTCCCCGCCATTTTGTTGGACCGGGTGCGAGGAGGCATAGAGTAAGTACCTACAAATCAAACAAACACTAGGAACTAGTCCTAGAGGTTAGTAATAAAAGAAAGTAGAATTTAAGAAGATGAACTCAACCTTGATGTCCCAAACCCCCCTCAAATCACTCCCCAATAACTCTCGACAAAGGCTTAGAGTATTGTGAGAAAGGTGGATTCACTCACACTCACAACTCCAATTCCAAGATTTAAGTGCTTGAGGTGGATCAATCAAGGTATACTCCTTGGTCAACAAAATCAAGAAGACAAAGCCATAAACACATATTAGCAAGATGCAAGTCAAAGAAAAACAAACAAGGGGTGACACTTTTGCTGAAATTTGGCTGATCTTTATGATTTTTTTTGGTATTGATTCCCGCGCCCAATTTGGATGAATTTTGGTGGATAGATTCCCAAACAAGTCTAGATCAAGGGAAAAATAGCCATATATAGTCAGATTTGATAATTGGATAGGTTTTGTATGGTTTTCCCCAACTATGCCAAAACAGGGCAATGATGTTAATCTCCACGGTTAACTAGGCAAACGAAGGAATTTTTTGATGAAATTTTGCAGGTACGTAGGTCACATAACATAGATCATACACACCAAATTTCAGCTTAATCTAAGCACAATTGATCAATCCGATCATCCCAACAAAACAGAGCAAAAACAAAGGACAAAAGGAAAAATAACCCAACCCAAAGCAACAATAGATCAAACACCTAGTGGGTACTAGGCTCTAGATACCAAATGATGTGGATCCATGTATTTTGTGATCCATTTCCCAAGGATTTACCCAATTTGTAGGTGATTGATCTAATATTTTTGTGAAGTAGATTTTCTATTGTATCAATAATGGCAACCCAACAAGAATTTAGGAAACTAAGATGATCAAAACAAGAAGTAACATTGGATAGAGTGGAAATTGTGATACATAGTCATTGATGAGGCAAGCTAAGACACTTACAACATACTAACATGCATCCATGGCTAAATCTTCAAGGGAACCACAAACCTCAAAGCATACCTCTACTTGATCCATGCTTGAACTAGCAATTGATGGAAATCCCATGCTTGAACTAGCAATTGATGGATTCAAGCAACCTAAATCTAGGAATTGGATAGAAACCCTCTCCAAGAGGAAACAAAGCTCTCAAGCATATAATTCAGCAAAAACCTAAAGAAAAGAAATGACATCAAGAGGTATTTATACTATGGGTCCAAAAATAGAAAGTTGGCCCACAAAATCTAAAAAAGCGGCATAATCGCCCGGTCGGGCGTTTTTCACATGCCAAAATGCCCGGCCCGGGCGTTTTCCCTGCCCCGGGCGTTTTGCACAGTAAAAAATGCCCGGCCGGGCGTTTTTCCCGAAGCTCCCGGCCTTCTCTGCGCGACTTCCGTAAAACCGCCATAACTCCCTCATTCGGACTCCGATTGGGATGTGCAAGATACCCACGCGAAGCTGTTTCCAAGACAAAGACAATGGTGGCAGTTTCATAGCTTTCGGATATCATCTCGATAGGACGGATTTCGGTTGAATCCAGCTGTAGCTGAAATCCTTGACGCACGGCCTCCATGATCGTATCACGACTCTAGAAACTGTCCAATGCTTAAAGAGATGGCGAAGGAGAAAGAGTTTAGTAAAGGCAAGAGGAAAGCTTGATGTGTTTTGTACCTAAAAAATTAGTTTTCGTCTTGTATTCAGTTTTATTATTTGTTTCGTTGTCTTAGTTTTATTATTTCTAGCGCTGTGAACATTTTATGCATAATAAATTTGCATTTTTCGGGAGTTAATGTGCATTATCGAATAATAGCCTTGCATTAATAATGATTTTCTGTGCATTACTCCCTTTTTTTATACCATTATTCCATTACTTTGTTAACGTGCATTATCGAACAATAGCCTTGCATTAATAATGATTTTCTGTGCATTACTCCCTTTATTTATACCATTATTCCATTACTTTGTTAACGTGCATTATCGAACAATAGTCTTGCATTAATAATGATTTTCTGTGCATTACTCCCTTTATTTAAGTACAGAAAGTTAAGTGCTTGTAGACAATAATGTACAACTTCGTTACTAATAATGTACATTAACAGACTAAAAATGTATAATTATTATGCATAAATTGTTGACAGTGGTAGGATTAATAACACATTCGAAACGAAATGATAACTAAGACTAAACCGAAAACTAGAACTAATAATGTTTTTAGGTACAAGATACATCAAGATTTCCTCTTGCCCTTACGAAGCTCTTTCTCCTTCGCCATCTCTTTAAACATTGGACAGTTTCTAGAGTCGTGATGTCCCATCTCATCGCAAGCCTTGCACCGTCTAAGAGGCCTAGTAGCCTCCTTTATAGCCTTTTCCTTCTTGGAAATCAGACGGGAGGCAATAGGACCTTTGCTGCTCAACCAACCTCTCCCTGAACTTTTGCGCAATCGCAAGTGGAAGAACATCATCCACCGCTTCGTCAATATCTAACCAAGGCTGCTTCGCCGCTGCCCGAAAATCAATAATGTATCGCATTAATGCACAATACTAACTGTATAATGTACAAAAGTAAGCAAATAATGCACCAATGAATATTACATTCTATCAACCATTGACCTTTTATAAAACCGAAGCATTTAAAGTAAAACAAAAAACATAATGTACACCACTCCATACAATAATTTACACCACTCCCTACAATAATGTACAAATGGAAACAAATAATGCAAATATGAATACAAATTTCACTCAATTTTAAGGCATTTTATCAAACCGACTGATGTAGATTCAAACAAAAAAGTAATGCACACCACTACCTACAATAATGTACACATTGCATCAAATAATGCACGAATGAATATAAAGGCAAATGCAAGACAAACCAAAAATCAACCCAGATACGATTTCATCTACCAAATCGCCCAATACACAATTGGAAACCAGTCATTCACTACAAACTTCAATAATGGACAGAACCCTATAAAAAATGAACACGATTTTACGATTTACAGTGGGTATTACGAAAAAATAGGCGATTAACAGTGGGTATTACGAAAAAATGAACCCTATCAATAATCGACGATTAGGTTGTGTGTCGGTGGTGAAAATAGGCGATTAACAGTGGGTATTACGAAAAATTGAATCATTAAATGTGTCGACCAAATGTGTGAAAAAATCGTCACTGTTTTAATGACGAAAATTGACGATTAGAAGTGTCTCTTACCAAAAATCGGAACTTTTGAAACCCGCCTTGTTGTCGACTGTAAATCTATCATCGCGCGGCGAAGGAATCACATTAGAACTATGAATCGTCGACCGGCGGTGCTTTCACGGCGAAAAATCGGCGGGAGTGGTGGTGTCTCTTCAATTTGAGTAGCGGCTAGGGTTTTTCCTAGTTTGAAATGGGGGAGACGATTTGAGAATCGTGGGCTGATGGGAAGAGACGTTTGGAGTGAGAGAGAGAGTGAGCATATGGAAGGATTGCTTAAATCTCGCTCCTGCCGTTTTAATTCATGGTTGTTTTACAATTTTACCCATATAATGCACAGAATGAACCTAATAATGCAACACGGGATGATTTTGTGAGGCTTCATCTAGTCCATCCATCATACTAATCTAATGGATGTGATTAAGAAGGAAATAGTATCTAAAGGGGTAAAAGGAGTTTAATGCTACCCTATATATATATAGTATATATATATATATATATAGGGTCGCGTTAAAATAAAATCAACCTTCTAATCCAGAACCCAGAACTATCTCAATATTATGTATTAAAATTATCAACACAAAGACAAAACTTTCTCAATAGATTTGTGTTGATAAAATTATATCTTTGTGTTGAGATTTAAATTTACATGTTATGTTGATAAAGTTATATTTATATGTTGAGAAATTTCCAACATAATGTTGAAGTTCTGGGTTCTGGATTGGGAATTAGTTAGCATTTGATTATCCCCCTATATATATATAGTGTCTTGTTAGGTTGAGATTATTTAGCTAAATTGAGAAATGAGATGCAACATTATGTCAACAAGGGGGTAAAATCGTAATTTCATTAATAAAAAAAGCGTAAAACACAAAACTGATTTCAAACCAGTTTCTAAAAATTTCACTAAAATCTCTCTTCAAAAATCTCAAATCTCGCTGATCTTCATAGAATCCATACAATTCGAATCCATTCAAAATCTGCAAAATCTCGCTGATATTCAAAATCTCGCTGATCTACAATGACAAATGAAGAGGAAAATCGGAAAGAATCGGTTGAAAAATCGATTGAAGCTGAGAACAGCAGTCAAAATCGGCGATGCATGAAGCTGCTTCTTCAGGTTAAGAAATTGATTCAAATTTTAAGTATATTGCTTTGATTTTGGTGTTTTAAAAAACATCTCGATTTCATTTTTTATGAATTCGATACTTACTGAATTTTTTTGTTGATTTGCGATGATAGAATCGGAACAGATGGCAACGAAAAATGCTGATGTAAAAAAAGGAAGAGAAGAAGCTTCACCTTCCAGTTAAGGATTTGTTTAAATTTTTGAGATTATTGACATTTTATATACTAGCTATTGACATAACTATAATAATATACTGTTGACAGTAGTGTATGCTTGTTTGAATAGGTATTGACATCATAATATTGACATATTGTATGTTTGATAGAGTGGCTGTAGAAAACATACAAATGTATGGCTGTAGTAGTATGTCAACAACTATTGACATAGGGTATGCTTGTTTCAATGGCTGTTAGGATGGCTGTAGAAAACATATGTATGGTTGTAGTAGTATGTCAATAGCTATTGACATATTCTAAGCTTGTTTAAATAATAGTTGACATAGTCATATTTATGTAAACAGAGTATACTTGCCATAAACTTTATAAGATAATCAACAGGTTATGTCAACTTTAACTGTTGACATAATAGTAATAATATAATTGTTCTAACTATATATGGAAAATACCTTTTAATGACAAAGCATACTTAATGCCTGAAATTCTGTTAATTGTGCTTGGTATATCTAATGAAATAATTTTAGTAATATACACACACTTGATGTCAACAGAGTACACTTGTTATTGTCATGATACTTTGTATAATTGATATAGATTTATTATGTTTGATTTTAAACCAGAAAACAGAAGAACATCCAAGCGAAAAAGGAGTACCTCAGTATCTCAGAAAGAGTTAATTATTGTTAAGAAAAAGCAAAAGAAAAGTGTAGAGGATGGAAAACAGATTGTTATTGCTGAAAATCTATCTCAAAGGCTTCTAGTGAAAAGGAAGCCGATGTATTTTGTTGATGCAATAAGCAGACTGAATGAGGAACAGATTAATTCTGTGAAGGAGTTGGGTTTCGAGAGTGTCCTACATTTCAAAATTGATTACATTCCTAGCAGATTAGCATTAGCATTATTAAAAAATTTTGAAGAGAATAAGTGCAAGATAAAGCTTAATAATGGTAAAAAAATTCATATCACTGAAGAGGATGTGGAGCTTGTATATGGATTCCCAAGAGGTGACATTACTTACTCCAGAGATAAGTGTAAAAGTAATGCAGCTTTCATGAGGAAGATAGCAGAGAAATGTGGTACGAAAGCAGGAAGTGTGAACCATAACGATGTTGTAAATGTTATGTTGAATGATCTTCAAGGAGGAAGGCAGTTTAAGAGAATGTTCTTGGTATTACTAGAATCAACATTGATTGAGCAATCAACATGTGGAATGGTAAAATCTAAGATTGGAGAGATAATTGATGATCTGGATAACGTGAGAAATGTAAATTGGTGTTCGTATGTAATATCTGTTCTCAAATTTGCAAAGCAAAATTGGTCGATCACAGAGAAGAATGCCTTTGCTGGACCACTTCCATTCCTTATGGTATGTTTTACATTTTGCATTGCTGATTATTAACATGATTACATTAGGTTGTGTGTGTAGTTGATATAGCTTGTACTATAGTTCACATAAGCTGTATTAGTTATTTTAAGTGGTTGTGTATTGAGTTGACACGACACAATAGTAATTGACATGCATTTTTTAACATATGCAGCTCTGCTACTTAGACAGAGTTATACAAGACAAGCGTCCTGTTCCTCGGACATTTCCATTAATGAAAGGATGGAAAAGTGAGCATCTTCAGGCTAGAGAAGATAGAGAGATCAGTGCAGGAGTTTTTGGTTTAGGAAATATAAAGAAAAGATATATTCGAAATGAGGAGCAGCAGCAAGGGAATGAAGAACAAAGTATTGATGTAGATGACAGTGGAGTGGGGTCTTCTTCTCAGAACATACTCCCATCAGATATGGTGAAAAATGTCGTAAAATACATCAATCAGATAAATGATGGCAGGACCAATCTTGTTAGAGTCCTCAAAGAAGCTTCTTCACAGATCAAGAATAATGATTTATTTGGATTTGTTTGTGACATTGCTAGAAGCGCAATTGGAAGCCAAAAATCTCCGGTTGTATCTGTGAGTGACACTTTCCTGCATTTGTCCCAGTCATTTCATATAGACAACAATGTTGTTGTTGATAACTGGAAAGCGGTATTTGACTCAATACGGAATGCTGAAAAAGAAAACGAAACACTTGAAGATTTGAATGAATTTCCAACTTTCAGATTGGGAGATTTCTTCAATAAAGTAAGCACATAATCAACCTATATTCAGATTAATACATCATTTTGTTGATATATGTTTCTCTTAGTTGACACTGGATTACTCCTACAGTTTAGAAAGTAACATTGTTGAACTAATTTTTGAACAGGCTGTAGAAGAAAGAAATAGAGAAAATTTACCTACATCACCAGTTGATAATCCTGAAGAGGTCAGACAAACTGTTGAAGAAGATGAACAAAGCAAGGAGAACATGATGTGTGATGGTGATAATGAATCAAACTCTCCTATCTTGACAGCCGTACTAGGATCTCCACAGACAGCATCCCCATCTCTCCAACAACAAGAAGCCAATGCTTCAGAGCATGTCAACACTCAAGCATCAGTTTTAGAATCTGAGAACAGAGGAAGTGAGTTGGAAATTCAAGTAGAAGTTCAAGCTGATAGGGCATCACCAACTACTGAATATCCTGGACATGTCAATACTCAAGCATCAATTATAGAATCTGAGAACAGTGGAACTGAGTTGGAAATGCAAGAAGAAGTTGAAGCTGATAGAGCATCACCAACAACTGAATCTCCTGGACAAGTCAATAATCAATCATCACTTATAGAATTTGAAAACAGGAGTAGTGAGTTGGAAATTCAAGCAGAAGATGAAGCTGATAGGACATCACCAACAAATGAATCTCCTGGACATGTCAATATTCAAGCATCAATTATAGGATTTGAGAACAGGAGAAGTGAGTTTGAAATTCAAGCAGAAGATGAAGCTGATATAGACTTAAGAACACAAAATGCCTTGCATATATTATCAAAAGCATGTACTGACTTTGAAATCAGCAACAATGAAGAAGCAATCAAGGCAACAAATGCTATTGTTGATATCATAAATGAACATGTACAGTTTATAATGATTATATTAAACTCTTGAATCTTTGTATTTAATTTTATATTAGTTATTGACATTGTGGATATCGTAGTTGACATAGATAAAAATATAATTGACATGGTATAGCATGGAGTTTCAGGAAGACAGGGAGGATGCAGCTGCATGCTCAATTGTTGAGTATATGATGAGAGAGGGTATTGAAACACTGGATGACACCCCTCCTGAATCGAACATACAAAAACAAGAACATAAAGGGAAAGAGAAGATGCATGAGGAAAAAGAAAAAACTCCTGAAAACACGGACAGAAGAATGACTGTTTACCAGGTAAAAAAATTAAAATTAACCTTATTATTCTTTAAAAAATGAATGAATTATTGTTAACATTGCTTGTAATAGTTGTTAAAATGGCTTGTATGTGTAGTTGTCAAAGCATGTAGATTAGTTTACATAACTTGTCTGTGCAGTTGACATGATATGTATCGTAGTTGACATAATCATATTAGTTATTGACACGATTAGTGTAATATAGTTGACATGATTTGTAATTGCAATTAACATTAAATTCAATGACAACAGCACCCGAACCCTGTTCCGATCTCTGAGATTCCACTGGCTGAAGCTAGAGAGAGACGGACTCGTGCTGAAATGCGTCCTAGCCCAGTGCTACGCTCACCATTTGAAATACGAGCCGTGCATATGAAAACAACCCTGAACCCAGATGAAAGAGATATGTACTACTACATAGTAGAAACTGAAGGAACAAATGAGTATGCATAATTTAATTCTTTGAATAATCTCTACAATACTTTTATATTTCCATGCAGTTGACATAATTTATGAATGATATTTAAATGTTGTCTGCACGCTTTCATTTCAGTGATTCATGTGTCTACACTAATGGCTTTGTTTGGGCAAGCAAAGGAGTGTTTTCATCTCTGAAACCCCATTCAGAAATCAGTATAGGTGTAATTGATGTATGGGCAGCGCACCTGAACTACAAGGAAAGAGAAAGGGCAGAATCGTCACCTCCGCGCCTGTTTCTGACAACATCCCCATGCGTGAGTAATCTAAATTTATGTGTCAACTATTTGGATGACAAATTTCACTAACAAAAAATGTTAAATGCAGTATTTGAATATAACAAATCGGCAGCCTCATTGGGATCCATTACAATCCCAGAAAAACTTTGTGTCGCGAATTGAACATGAGATTAGAACAATAGAAGATTTCGATTGGAGAAAGATTGATTTGGTAACAAATTTATTTTTGTGCAAAGATCTCACAGTTTCACCTACATAGTTTTGGACAGGAGTTGTCAAATTCTTTTCTCTAATTTTATCTAACATACAATACAGGTATTCTTCCCTGTTTTTAAAAGTGGCTATTACTATCTTGTGGTATTCTGGATGAGGATGAACAAAATTGAGATAATTGATAGTGCCAAACCACCTAGAGACAAGAATCCCTTGGAAAAGTATAGCTTTGATGTTGCAATACTGGTATGCTTTTTTAAATACAGTTAACATTATGTTTAGATTTTTGTTGACATAATTTATGAATCTTGCTAAAATGCTTTGTATGCTAATTTTAATTTAGTTGTTTATATATTTGCAGAAAGATATGTTTGAGGCATACTTTATAGAGAATAACATGACAGATCTATCACAAAATATAAAGAAGTCTCCTTACAAAGTTATTCCTTTAGATTGGGCCACAAGCACCAATAAAGAAGACAACGGTGTTTATATGATGAGACATATGGAGACATACTTTGGCAGTAAGGGAAGGGATTGGGATATTGGCTTTACTCCACGAGGCATGAAGATTCTACAGGTACTCAGAGGAAGATATTGCGAAGCCATGCTTACATCAGAGAGCAACAAGAAGTGTATGGATATGATACGCGATGCTAACATCTGGATGAATGCAAACAAGCAAAGATTGTCTGCGTTACAGAACAAATACAAGGAATGGTTTAGCCGTAGAAGCAATAAGTAAAAAACTATTTTATTCTGATTTGAACAAAGAGTGGTTTGATGCTTATCATGTTTTGAATATTTGGACAAAGATTATCATGTTTTGATTTGATGCTTAGCCGTAGAACCAATAATTCCTGCTGTCTTGATTTGAATATTTGATGTTATCATGTTTTTTAGATGGATGTGTAAAACAATTATCAAATGTGGTTTTTAAACTATGCAGTCTTTAATAATATGTCAACTATGAAATCAGTACAACAACTTAAATAGAAATGTCAATAACTTGAATTGAATGTCAACAACTCAAAAACAATTCTTGTAACTAAAAAAATATACACCTATTTTTCTTAATTTTTTAATTTTAAATATGTACTGGCATCATTATCATAAAAAACATGTTAATAGTTTCCATATAAAAACTCAACATTTTGTCCATACCTTAATTATCAAATGTCAATAACTTATAGTAAAAATTTGAACATCTTGTCAATTGGCTTCATATAAAATTTCAGATAACTCAATATTTGGAACATATTCATGAATTATGGTCATACAATACATGTCAATATAAAGCAAATTAAATGTCAAAAATAAAAAAGAAAATATAAATAAACTATATGTAATGTCAATAACTAAATAAATGTCATGTCAACTGCCTTTTTTTCAAATGTTAACGATGTCAACTGTCTTTTTTTCTAATAAAATGGAGGAAAAAAAATTTAATTCAAAACCCTCTACTCTACAAACTATTTCGCTAACTCACAAAAAAGCATAGTAATAAATATTTCTCTACCATCTACTCTCTCACAAATAGATTACCACTCAAAAAATTTCGACTACTCTCTCATATACAAACCCTTCATCTACTCGACTTCATCTATTAGGAATGTCAACCGGACAAATAAACATAAGTGATCCAGTTGGATCGTCGACCGTTCCTGGAAAAACTACATCAGAAATGGAGGTCAACACCAAATCAACAAAAAACACTGAAACGACTCGTCCAGGTTAAAGATTTCATTCATTTTTTAATTGTATGACTTCAATTTTAGGTTTCATTATTTAATTTTCTGATGAGTTCGATTTATGCTTATTTGAATTGTTGTAGACATAGTCATATGGTTGCTATGAAATAGATATGTTCTGTATACATAAAGATGAATTCACATGTGAAGTGTGAGAGGATTACATAGTATTATATTATATATATACCAACAGGGTATGACTGCACTTGTCATATGTATGCTTGTAGTTGCTATATATATTACATGATATTACTGTATTGTTGACATTGTGTTGACATAGGGGTATTGACATTTTATACAATAATTATTGACATAATGTATGCTTGTTTGAATGGCTGTCAACATAGTCATATGGTTGCTATAAACTATATATGTTCTGTTGACACGGGATTATTTATATTAAAAAGCGTATGACTGTACTTGCCATATGTAGGGTTGTAGTTGCTATGAATTTTGACATGATATTATTGTATTGTTGACATTTTATTGTACTTGATTTTAATCCAGAAAAAAAGAACACATCAAAGCGTAAAAGAAGCACAACAATTGATGAGGACGAGTTAACTACTTCTGATATTAGAAGCAAAAGAAGAAATGACCGGAAACAGTTAATTGCTTCTGAGATTAGAAGAAAAAAACGGAATGACAAGCACATGGAGGTTAAGGAACAGAATAAGAAAAGTAATTACTTTTCTAAACGGCTTCTAATCAAAAGGAAGACGTATTTAATTGAAACACTGAGCAAATTGAATGAGGCACAGGTTAATGTTGTGAAGGAGTTGGGTTTTGGGAATGTTTTTCATTTCAACATAGATTACATTCCTATCTTTTTGGCATTTGAATTGGTGAAATGTTTTGAAGAAAAACAGTGCAAGATAAAGCTTAATAATGGGAGGAGTGTTAATATCACAGAAGACGATGTGGAGCTGGTATACAGATTTCCGAGAGGTAGGATTAGTTACTCCAGATATAATTGTAAAAGTAATGCAGCTTTCATGAGATATTTAGGCAAAGATTGTCAAATAAAAAAAGGAGGAAACGTTAGCCATAAAGCTGTTGAAGAACTTATGTTAGCAGATTGTCAAGGAGGGACAAGGTTCAAGAGATTGGTCTTGGTACTCTTAGAAGCAACATTGATTGAGCCATCAACATGTGGAACAATCAAGTCTAAGATTGGGGAAATAGTTGATGATATAGACAATATTAGAAATGTCAACTGGTGTTCGTACACATTGTCTGTTCTCAAGTTTGCAAAGGAAAATTGGTCAAAGGAAAAGAAGAATGCTTTTGCAGGACCATTTACTTTGCTCATGGTATGTTTTACATTTCACATTACAGATTATTAACAGTGAACATAATTACATTAGGTTGTATGAGTAGTTGATATAGCTAGTAATTGTTATTGATATGGATTTTATATGCAGCTGTGCTACATAGATAGAGTTTTACAAGCCAAACGTTCAGTTCCTCGTACATTCCTAATAATGAAAGGATGGACAAGAACACATCTGCAAGCTAGGGAAAATCGAGAGATATATGTAGGAATATTTGGTAACGGACTTATCTTCAGACGATATATCCGTAATCTGGAGCAGGAGCAGGAGCAGGAGCTTCAACAACAGATTCCACACGTAGTTGACAATGGGGTTGGGTCTTCCCAAAGCGTTGTCCCAAAAGATATCATGCAGAATGTAATGAAATACATTCAACTCATAAATTATGAGAAGACCAATCTAGTAAAAACCCTTGAAGAAGTTCCTACACACGTCAAAACTAATCATATATTTGGATTAGTGTGTGATATTGCTAGATCTGCAATTGGAAGCCCAACAACTTCTGTTCAATCTGTGGAAGACAAGTGTGTAAAATTAGCAGAGTCATTTCTTCAAGATAAAGATGAGGCATTCGACAACTGTAAAACAATATGTGAATCACTAGTTACTGTCGAAAAGAAAAAGGAAGCACTTGAAGATTTGACTGAATTTCCAACTTTCAAATGGAGAGATTGCTATAACAAAGTAAGTACATCATTTTGTTTACATACCTTTTCTCTAAGTTGAAATTAATTTAATATTAATTATAAACTACTATTTCAATAGACTGCTGAAGAAGAAGTACATGGAGAACAACAAAGTGAAGAACAAGAAAATGAAGAACGAGAAGGATCAAAAGAAGACAACACATGTGGCGTCAATAATGAATCAGCGTCTCCTATATCACCACCTGTACTAGAATCTGATAACAAGGGGAGTGAGACAGAAAATCAGAAAGATCTTGAATAGGTAGAATTTACAATAACTATATTAAACTATAAAGATATTCTGCATATTGTAGGTAAAAATATAATTGACATAACGTAATGTGTTTCAATTGAAACAACAGGAAGATAAGGAGAATCAAGATGACACAAATGTTGAAACAGAGAGAGAAAAACCACTGGATAAAGAAGATAATATTGTTGAGGTAACTAAAACTAAAATGAAACAGTATATTATATTTATAAAATGAGTGAAGTGTTGTTGACATGACTTGATAGTGTAGTTGATATGAGTTATAATAATTATTGATATGGCTTCTACGTGTAGTTGACATAACTTATAAGTGTTGTTGACATGGCCTCTATGAGTAGTTGACATATTATGTACCGTAGTTGACATTACTTTTATGACAAGATATGAACCGTAGTTGACATGGCAAGAATTTGTAGTTGACATGAATTTTATGTCCACTGAAAACAGAATATTGCTTCATTATCTGAGATTGCACTTCCAGAAGATAAAAACAAATCAGAACTCTACACAGCAGAAGTAAATGATGTTGATATACTGCCATACCTCGAAGTTCATGAAAGAGATCTCTACTACTACATAGTAGAAACAGGAAGAACAGATGAGTATGTTAATTTAGTTTTCTAAACAGTTGACAAGATTTATGATTGTTGTTCATATGTCATTTTTATAACTTCATTTCAGGAATACATGTGTGTATGATGATGATTTTACTTGGGCAACCAAGGAATTGTTCAACTCACTGAAGCCCCATGAAGAAATCAAATCTGGTGTTATTGACTCATGGGCTTCACATTTGAACAACATTGAAAAAGAAAAGCCAACAACATCACCTGCACGCTTTTTCATGACAACATCTCCAACCGTAAGTAATCTAAAAATTTATATAAAATATTTGAATTACAGGTCTCCTTAACCAAATATGTTAATTGCAGAATTTCAATGTTACAAATCGGCTAGAAAGTTGGAATACTACGATGGCAACGAACAAATTCATTGATGAAATAGAGAATGAGATTAAAAAAAGACTAGAATTTGATTGGGAAAACATTGATTTGGTAATTAGATCTAACAATTAAATTTTTGAGAAAATATTAGGATGTGTTCTTTGAATGTAATTTTATCTTCCATGTCATATAGGTCTTCTTTCCAATCTGTGAACACCGACATTACTACCTGGTAGTATTTTGGCTGAAACAAAGTAAGATTGAGATCATAGACAATAGAAAAGTTAATGGCATGGATGCATTAGAGGAGTATGGACATGAAATTGGTTTACTGGTATTATTTTTTTTATCTTATTGAAATAGTCTCTACATTTTGTTGATATAATTTATGCACAATGTTAAAATGTTTTTTATGTGCTTTTATTTATTTATTAATATATTTGCAGAAAGATATGTTGGAGGCATACTACAAAAAGAAGAACTTGTTAGAGATATTCGAAAATATTAACAAGTCTTACATCGATGTTCTTTCCTTGAAGTGGGCCACAAGCACCAACATAAAGGACTGTGGTGTCTATTTAATGAGACACATGGAAACTTATGTTGGAAAAAAAGATAGTGAATGGAATGTTGGCTTCTCTGCACGCAACATAAAGATACTCCAGGTACTGCGTGGAAGATATTGCTACAACTTGATTGCATCAAGTTACAACAACCAGAGAGTGCCCATTTTAGAAGTAGCTGATGCATGGATGGAAGAAAACAAGCACAAATTGAATAGTTTAAACAACAAATACAAAAAGTGGTTTGTTAATAGAAAGAAGTGAAACAAAATTTGGGATGTATTTAACATTTAATGTTGATAGCTTTCTTGTTTTGGGATGGATTTCAAAACAGCTACTATTGTGGTTTCTAACTTTTGAACTTATTAAAATGTATATTTTCTGTTAATTTTGTTATAATTCACATGACTTATTATTATTGTTGACATGGCTTAAAATTATTGTTGACATAGTTCTGTGCGTAATTAACATAGTATGTAACGTAGTTGACATGGGTCTATACGTAGTTGACATGACTTATAATTTTTATTGACATGATTCTATGAGTAGTTAAAATACTATGTAATATAGTTGACACGACTCTAACGTGTAGTTGATATGAATTTTATGTACCGCTGACACGATATGCACCATAGTTGATATAATTGTAATACTGATATTAACATGTTCTCTATGTATAGTTGACATGGCTTGTATGTGTAGTTGACATGACTAGTATATGTCGTTGACACGATGTGCACCATAGTTGACATAATTATATTAGTTGTTGACATGGCTTGTAACATAATTGACATGACTTGTACGTGTAGTTGACACGATATGTAGCGTAGTTGACATGACTGGTATGTGCCGTTGACACGATGTGCACCATAGTTGACATAATTATATTACTTGTTGACATGGCCAGTATATATAGTTGACATAATTTTTAAGTTGTTGACATGTGCACATTAAAAACATGAAGGAGCATGAAAGCAAGGCATGTCCAACTTGTATTGAAATGTCAACAACTTATAACCAAATGTCAACACTTTGTATAAAGGTGTACAACTCAGAAAACAAATCTTAAAATTAAAAAAACAGAATCATAAATAGATGTCAATAGAGATTAAAATCAGATATAAACAACAAACGAGAAAATGTCAATAATTTGTAGTCTATGTCAACAAATAAAAAACAACTCTGACTATTAAAAAAAACAATCATGTCTGCTTTCTGCCACAACTTCTAGCATTATGATCAGTAACTTTGTGACACTTTCCACAACGCCTATGAGGTTTATTTGCTTTTTCAATTGCTTTCTCTATGCTTGACTTAATCCTGCTTTTCTTGTCACTTGCACCTCCTTTTGTACTAACCACATCTGGAGCATGGGCAGTTATTTCTTCAGGAACAACAATACCATATATGTTCATGATTGAATCATTTTTATCAAGAGAAGACGATCCAGCACAGTCATCTTTAAAGATTTGAGGACCAATACCCGCAAGCAAATTATCCAAATCAATCAAATGATCTTTATTCCTAAAAGCACGCTGATATAGACCAAAGTAACGTCCATGACACCTATTAGCAATCTATAGTTTGTCATCTTTGTTAGAACCTGCAGACATATAAAATGTCAACAGCCTATATAAGATGTCAACAACCAATATAAGATATGTCAACAGCTTATACAACACATGCTAAAACTTAAACTAAAATATCTATAGAAAACAGTTTGCATACCTCTGTCAGACGCACTTTCATCAATCGTGAGACCATGAACTGCCTTTAGTAATTCACTTTTAAGCCAACGGTTACCAACATATTTCTCTGGAATATTGTTGACATCTTTGTTTCTGAGGATGAAAAAAAGGTGGCTGCATAGATAACCACACCTTAAAAATAGTTTACACTCACATTCATATGACTCAGTCTCTATCTCATGTGTAACTGTAAAGATCTTCTTTCTAGCATCAGAAACTTTGAAGACCTCGATGTTCTCCAATGTGGACATGCTAATCATCCGACAACTCTTATCAGCCTCAACAATCAATTCTTGTACCACTCTAAACATCCTATTTGTGTATACAGATGCCAATTGCTTCTCAAATGCTAAATCAGTGACATATTTTGGAGTGATTACAGAATCATAATAGTCAAGCCTTTCAGTTTGATTCCTTTGAGCATCAATGGCATTGTTATACTGAAGAGTGAAGTCAGCAAAATTGAACAACGGTTTCGAGTACCTCTTAAAAAAACTGTTTTCAGATTCTGAAAAAGATGTTGTTCTCATTAAAGAACCCATAGGAACATCTCTAAAGAAGGCTGGGATCCACATATGTCTAATCAAAAACATATCCTTAAACCACTTATGATCTTCTACACTATATTTTTCAACAATACTAGTCCATAATATATCAAACTCATCCGGATCTAACAACTCTGACCAAACACAAGATTTAAACTCCTTACTAAACTTTTCTCTATCAGAAATTGATTTAGGTATCTTCTCAAATAACTTGCTCATAATATGCCACATACACAAACGATGCCTTGTACCAGGTAATACCTTCTCAATGGCAAGCCCCATTCCCCAATCTTGGTCAGTGATTATGATTCTTGGAGCAACACCCATGCATTCAACAAATACAGTGAAAAGCCATGAAAATGCATCACAATTCTCACCGGATACGAAACCAGCTCCAAACGCAATAGGACAACCATGATTGTCTTTCCCGGTAAATGGACCAAACACCATACGATACCTATTGAACAAATACATCAACACAAAACATCAACAATGTCAATTATAGGTATATGCTATATCAACTATTAAATCAGAAATGATGCAAAGTACAAATGTATCCTATGTCAACTACCATGTCAACTACTATCTCTGTCAATTACTAAGTATAATAAATAAACTACCTGTTTGTTGAATATGTTGTATCAAATGCTACAACATCTCCAAACATGTGGTAATGCTTCCGAGACTCAGCATCAGACCAGAATAAGCTCACTAACTTATTATCTTCAGGTGATAATTGATATTTGTAAAAAAACCCTTCACAAATTCTCTTCTTCTCTTGCATCTGATTTAGGATCATTTGCACATCCACTTCTTTTAATTTCTCTTTAATATCACGTGAACAATTCCTAACATCATTCAACGTACACCCAACAACATCATAACCACCAAAAAACTCCTTTAATAAGTTGAAAGTTGAGGTAGGACCGATGTTAGCTTTGGTGCAATCTTCAACAAACTTATAATGAACATCATTCAAACTCCGATTACCTTTCATAAATCGCTTATGATCTTTGTCAACCATAGCATGATTGTGTTTCTCAACGAATTGATGCACAAGGTAATACTTATCACCAAAATCAGAAAAAAACTTAAAACTAATTCTCGCTCCACATCCACACCTTTTGGTGCCACGTCTACGTCTCTTCTTTGAAGATACTTCATCATCATCAGATACATTACCATCCTCAGATACACTTACATCAACATCCAACGAATCTACTGTATGAAATCCTTGTCTATTGCAAACAATATACTGAAAAATAATAACACCACCACTAGACCTATTTCCAAATCTTCGACAATCAAAACAAGACTCCTGAGCATACTTTTCATAAAAGGAAATTCCTTCCTCAAGGGAAGAAATTTTTTTACCTTCATAAGGCCTCAACTCAGGCTTGCAAATTGGAATAACAGACCCTACAACATAGAATATTTACCAAGGAACATAAATCATGTCAACAGATTTTCAAGTCATGTCAACAGAGCATAAATCAACAACATAACACAACAAAATAATGTTAATGAAACAAAATGTCAACAAAGAGTATAACAACAACACATAATATTTACCAAGGAACATAAATCATGTCAACAGATTTTCAAGTCATGTCAACAGAGCATAAATCAACAACATAACACAACAAAATAATGTTAATGAAACAAAATGTCAACAAAGAGCATAACAACAACACATAATATTTACCAAGGAACATAAATCATGTCAACAGATTTTCAAGTCATGTCAACAGAGCATAAATCAACAACATAACACAACAAAATAATGTTAATGAAACAGAATGTCAACAAAGAGCATACCAACAACACAAAATATTTACCAAGGAACATAAATCATGTCAACAGATTTTCAAGTCATGTCAACAGAGCATAAATCAACAACATAACACAACAAAATAATGTTAATGAAACAGAATGTCAACAAAGAGCATAGCAACAACACAGAATATTTACCAAGGAACATAAATCATGTCAACAGATTTTCAAGTCATGTCAACAGAGCATAAATCAACAACATAACACAACAAAATAATGTTAATGAAACAAAATGTCAACAAAGAGCTCATAACCCATACTTCTCCCTTGAAAGCTCACAACTGATTAAGAAAAAAGGGTTAAACAGTCTGCACCTAAAGTATCCATAGATTCCAAACTCAACCATGTTTCTCAACCTTCTCAGTATTTATGGTCTTTTGCTTAGCCAATAACTAACTGATTTTTTTAAGTCAAGTTAAGGACTCTGATTATGGTTATATCATATGGACTTTTACATTCAAGAAAATCCAACCAAACATTGATCCACTTAGACTAACGTTTATTTCCTCGGTCAAGAATTATTGAGCTGATTTCTCAAGTAGCTTCACATAAATCAGAAAATTACCCCTATAGTTATATCTAAAGAGGTGGCTGCACTCTTGTAAAATTCTTAGACAATTGATATAAGTTATGTAAGCCAAAATATCAGAACATGCTTCAAATTACCAGGATCAAAATGTCCAGTTTAATTAGAATACACCAATTCAAACACACGATGAATATTTAACATAAATCATGTCAACAGAGCATAAATCAACAACATAACACAACAAAATAATGTTAATGAAACAGAAAGTCAACAAAGAGCATAGCAACAACACAAAATATTTACCAAGCAACATAAATCATGTCAACAGAGCATAAATCACCAACATAACACAAAAAAATCATGTTAATGAAAATCAAACCAAACTACCTCCACCATTCGTCGACGTAGACTCGGAATAAGATGAAGAATCCATCAAATAACACTTAGCTGTTGATTACGAACTGAAATCGAACCTAAAGATGAGAAAATAAAAAAAAAAAAAAACTAATTAGGAACAAATTTGACTGGGCATCAACAAATAAAGGATAAAAACAGAATCAAAGTCGGTAAAATCGACCGAAAAACGTCAAAATCAACAAAGAAATCCGTCGAACAGGTCGTCTGTTTTTCGAAAATTGAATCGCAAATCAGGTATCGTTGAAATCGTTGAAACCGTCTGAGTCTAATTTTGCAAATCAATTGAATCATAAATCGTTATAATAGATTCAATGAGAGATATGATTCAATCGTTGAAATCTCAGCAGAATCGCCGATAAAAGATGAAAGATGAAGAAGAACCCTAAATTATAACGCGAAAAGACATTTTTACCCTTTCATATTAAATTAATCTAATAATATTTATTGTGTGGCAAAATCTGGACCACTCATTTAATAAAAATTAGTGGTTGATATTGCATCTCATTTCTCAATTAGCCTAAATAATCTCAATTGATCATGATCCTATATATATGTGTGTGTGTGTGTGTGTGTGTGTGTGTGTATTGTATTTTAAAGACGCTCAATTCTACAACTATTTGAAATTCTTAATAAACATTTCAAATCCATGTCCTTAATTCAACGATATCAAATGCTCCCTTATGGTGTGTTTGGGAACATGGAATTGGAGCTATAGAATTGGAAGCTCCAAATCCAATTCCATTGTTTGGTATCACAAAAATGTATAGAATTGGAATTGAATTATAATTTCAAAATTTTCAATTCCATGACTTGAATTCCATATCAAAACTAGAAAATTGGAATTTCATATACTCATAAAATTAGATAGTTTCACTATATACCCACTACGCATATTTCACATACACTATACAAATTTCACACACTTCACACTACACACACATTTCACAGATTTCACACACTACACACATTTCACACACTACAAATATTTCACACACTACACAAATTTCACACACTAGACACATTTCACAAACTACACACATTTCATAAACTACACACATTTCACACACCACACATGTTTCACACACTACACACATTTCACAAACTACACACATTTCACACACTACACACATTTCACAAACTTCACACACCACACACGTTTCACACACTACACACATTTCACATACTACACATATTTCACTCACTTCACACTACACACGTTTCACACACACACAAATTTCACACACTGCACACATTTCACACATTTCACACACTACACACATTTCACACGCTGCACACACTACACAAATTTCACAAACTTCACACAATACACAAATTTCACACTATACACACACTATACAAAATACACACGCTACGTACACTATACACAAACTACACAAAAAATATACACTCGACACAAAGTTTACACAAAATACACATGCTACATACACTATACCCAAAATACACTCACTATTCACAAACCTAAATTTCAAATTTGGTTTAATTTTTACGTTTTGGAAAATTTCAGTTTTTTGATTAAGATCAGAAAAAAATATATATAAAACTAAAAAAAAACAAAAAATCGAATGCTTGAAATGTGTAAAATGTGTGTAAAAATGTGAAAAAAATGTGTAAAATGTGTGAAAACTATGTAATGTGTGTAGTGTGTGAAGTGTGTGAAGTGTGTGAAATGTGTGTAGTGTGTGAAATTTGTGTAGTGTGTGAAACTTGTGTAGTGTGTGTAATGTGTTAAATGTGTGAAATGTGCGTAGTGTGTGAAGTGTGTGAAATGTGTGTAGTAAGAGAAATGTGTGAAATTTGTGTAGTCTGTGTAGTGTGTGAAATATGTGTAATATGTTCAGTGTGCGAAGTGTGTGAAATGTGTGTCTATAGTGTGTGTAGTGTGTGAAATTTGTGTAGTGTGTGAAAGGTGTGTAGTGTGTGAAAGGTGTGCAGTGTGTGTTAACTGTATATAGTATGTGTATTTTGTGTGAAGTATATGTGAGTGTGTATTTTGTGTATAGTGTGTGTGCACAAATTATTCAAATTTAATTTCTTTTCAATTACTTTACTTTGCCAAACATAGAATTTGGAATTGAATTCTATTTCAATTCCTTCCAATTCCAATTCAATTCCAATTTTGTGTACTGTTCCAAATCAACTGTCTAAATCACAAGTTGGCTTAAAGCATATAACGAGAAATTTTTCTTTCAACATATCGCTTCCGACTTCGGAGATCAGAAAATTCAGCTAAAGTTGAAAAACTTGATAAATAAGCCCACCACAAATTATCAAGGAAGTTTTGGAGCCCTGAGATCTTAACAAATATGGGATAGAATAAAATAAAATGAAAATCGTGTACTTGTAATAACGCGCAGAAACTGAGAAGACAGTTGCATCTATATATAGTGAGCAATTTAATATTTCTAAGGTAAATAAAAGGCCAACAATAATGGACTTCACAAAATTATAAGAACACTTCTCTTTAGCACAAATTATTTGTAGGGATCAGATTAGTCCGAATTCACTAATTACAGAGACCTCTTTGTTCTTGTACAAGAGATCTCAGCCAAACTCTCACCCACGCGGATGATATTACAAGTATTACAAATTGAATATAGGAGTAGGAAACCCTAGCTATTACAAGAACTTACAAGAGATCTAAGCTATATTGCTCGCTAGCTCCACAACATGCACACTTAACACACAAATCAATAATGACAACTAAGGATCCTTTCGGATCTAAAATGAAATTACTAATGTGAACCAAGAACACCAAATAGATCGAAGAACTTGGCTCAGAACCCGCCAAACCACACAGATCTATTCAACCAGAACAAGACCCAAGGGAGCAGCACAGCTGAACCGGTTAGAGTTCACCCTCACACCACTGATGCCTTCACTACAAGACCCCTTCACACCAGATCAAGTTCAACCGAACACAACTCAAAGCAGAAGATTCAATCTCCACAAAACCCTAGTTTTCTCCTAGAACACAAGCAATCGAAGGGAATGCTTTCTTTGGCACTCACAAGAGGTTAATCACTCAAGGAAACCATGATAACCCACTGAAATCAACCGGAGCACTCATCGAAGAAGAGAGGAAAAGAGAGAGAAGTGTAACACACATCGACAGAGAGAGAGAGAATGAATGAACAGTGAGTGAGCCTAAACGGCTCCCTCTCACATATCTAAGAGAACCCTACATCTAACGGTGCACAAGCACAATCCAAGTGAAGGAACACTTGGCAACATCTGGTGAGTGCAGGTAAGTATATTGGGCTCAACCTAATTAATTCTCCTTGGGCCAAAATAAATCAACAGCCCAAATAGAAGTCCATATATGCCCAATTTGGGTTGTGTAACGACGTGACAGATTGAATACGATGACAGAGGAGTTTCTAGCTAGCAGTTTCAGACTCTTCATAGCACACTTATTATTAACTTAAATTGGTACTTGCAAATCAGCAGATTGGTCCTTCACATTATCCTCTGAGAGCTTCTTCTCCTGTAAGATGTCAGATTACAGAATCATGACATGGGGAGGGAGGGGGTGCGAGAGAGACATACGAGTAGATTTTTTAGACCTTCTCAAGCTTCTCATAAGATTTGATGGCATCTCTTCTAATATTCTTTTTGGCAACCTACAAACAAGATGAACATAATGTGATTGTGGACTACGATTGCATGGGAGAATTATTTTTAGTAAAGGGAATCCAAAGTTGTAAATGGAGCTACTTAGCATTAACCTTTTAATTTATATTGCCAAAGCTAAGGGTAGAAAAGGGTGGAGGATTAAGACAAGTTAGCATTAACTTAGTTTTAAGTTCAAAGCATTAACAGGTAGAAAAGGATAAAGGAATAAGGCTAGCCAAGGGTAACTTCTCCAAGTTTTACGAAATAAGAAGATAGGGAGTTTGTTTCCAATTTTTGTCCTCAAGTTCGCATGTCCTTAATATTTTTTTATCTTGTTTCACATCTTTTGAAACTTAAAACCCCTAGGACTCTAACCTATACACATAATAACCCCCTAGTTCCACTACAGCCAAATTAGATGAAGAAGATTATTATGAGTACGTTATGGGAGGGATGAAACAAAATAATTGAATCAATAAAGTAAAAAATATAAATCTTTGTGTGCACCTTTTGTTATTCATACATACTATTATCACCAAAATAATCAAGGGATATTAGTCAGAAAAAATCCACGAAGTTTGGTCAAATTCTGATCCATAACTTTTTAAAATGACCGATAAAATCATAACTTTAATGATTTTCTGATTTGTCCCACAAATTTGAATTTGGGAAAAAAATAATATGACGTGGCTACCGGAAACTTACAACGTTGACTCAATATCAATATTATTTTGTGAGGGTGGCGATATAGATTAAAGTTTTAGAGAGTTTCATAAACTTTGTTTACACTTCGAGCATTTAAAGCTCACCTCCCTTTTTCTCTCTTGCAAGTAATGTAGCGATGTATTTCACTTGTTGGGCAGCTGCGCATGTCAAGTCACCATTAAAGTTAGAGTGGTATGCGTGGCATACTTAGAGTTAAGCATTTTTTATATGTATATCTGGTGTTCGATTTCTTAGATAAAATAATACAATGATATAATCTAGGAGTGAGTTGTGAGATTATTTTTTTCATAGGGGGTTAGCTATGACTAATTATCTCATGATTATTCATCTATACTTGAGTTGTGGGATTGATCTCATTAACCAAACACACTACACATTTAATCTCGGGATACAATCTTGCAAACCGAACACCCCCATAATTGAAAGGGTTTTGTTATAGCATGTTGCTAATTATGTAATAATAATGTGTCAGTTGTTATGGTTCAAGGAAAAAAAATACTAGTAATACATTAGTAGATAGACAAGTTCTTAATAAGGAGAAATTTCTTTTATTGTTATAGGTGATACGCTCGGATTTTGCACTATTTTAAGGCCATTATTTGGTCCGTTTTTTATATCAAAGTCACTCCACACGTCCATTCACACGTCCATTATTTACATATTTTATCTATTTTGGTATTTTGACGTGTTTTGTGAGAAATGTGCATAATTGAGCCGAAAATGGGAGCCAAAACGCAAAGTTTGGAAATCTGGAGTCGATGGCGACAGGCGACCGCCGCGAAGTTGTACGGTGACCGCCGGTGCCTGGCGGTCAGAGCAGTGCAGCGGTCCACCTCAGAAAATTACACTTTGAAGAGAGTCTCGCCCGGCGACCGCCGGAATTCGTGCGGCGGTCCGCCGCCGAAGGAACAGAGACTCTGGACTCCAACGCGGCGACCGCCGGCCAAACTACGGCGGCCCGCCGTAGAAAGGCGGCGAATCCGAATTGACTTCATGATTGTGTGACACAATCATGTCAAGATCTTTTCCTTCTACAAGATTTACCATATTTTGAAGATCTTTTCCTTCTACAATGAGGATTGGCTTTCCCCTATAAATAAGACCTCGAGCTTCTACTTGCAAAATAATTCACAGCGATCAAAAGCTAGAGTACTTCAATTGCGCAAGTAGTTGGAGAAGGATTTCAAGAACATCAAGAACGGAAAGGATTCAACCTATGGGTTTTATTTGCTTTAGTTTTATGTTCAAATTGTTTTCCCTTCAATCTATGTGTTTAGCTTTTTATTTAATATCCGTTTTGGTTCAACTAAATTGTTTTCCCTTCAATCTATGTGTTTAGCTTTTTCTTTTCCTTTTTTTCTTTTGCATAAGCATCCTATCTAAGATTATGAACAAAATTCAGATTTTCACTTTTTCACAACTTGTATTTTCTTTACAATTAAGTACACTACTTTTATATTTCCCTCCTTATCTCTGCAATTCATTTACAAAATAAGATAGCAAAAACTAACTAACCCAAGGAATTGTCCCCATTATGTTGGCTTTCAAAGAAAAGGCTTAAAGGCTCGAAATTAGCTCCAGAGGGAAATTTATTTTAAAATTTTGAGAGGGTCGAAAATTTTTGGATAAAAGTAGGCTAAGAAAAGATAGCCTAACATCCTCCTAAATCAACTTAAACAGTATGTAAACTTACGCAAGACTAGGATCAAGTTCTAGAAACATATACATGAATGCAGATAAATCACACAAGAATGAAATAAAGGCTCAAATCCTCACAAGGTATACATCATGATTCAAGGCGAACAAGCAATTCACTGATTATTCACCTTTTCACCAAACCATCAAATCAAAACGTTAAGCCACACTTAAACATAGATGAAATGTAATATCATTGGCAACTCGGTCTAAAGTGTGTCCCTAAGCATGCGTGTTTCTAAGTTCCTCATGTTAAGTTCACGACATGGATTCAAGAAAATATTTATGGAACTCAAGATTCTCCTACGGGGTTTTGAAAAACAAAAGCAAAAATAACTTTAAAACAAAAAGAAAACCCTAAAACAAAACATAAACTCACGGTCCACCACTTCATCCCCCCAAACTTATTTACAACAAAGTGTAAAATAAGTTTGTAGAGTCGGTAGGGACGTGAGTGAACTACTAAAAAGAACTTGAAAAATTTCGCGTAGAGGCTTGACGAGGCGAAAATCCGAAAAATTTTGAAAAATCACGCTAGAACTGTGCCCAGGTGGTGGTCCGCCGCGGCCTGTCCGGCGGTCACCGCACGAATTCAAATTGTTCCAGCGAGCAGGTGGCGGGCCGCCGCAACACATGCGGCGGTCGCTACAGAAGGGTCAGAACCTGCGAAATTTTTTCAAAAATACGAAAACTAAACAAAAACAAAAAAGTACTAAAAAACTGGAAATAAATGGTTGGGTTGCCTCCCAACAAGCACTTATTTTTCGTCTTTAGCTTGACGTTCTTTGAAGCTCATGTTATCCCCCATCGTGGGAATTCCTTTGATCCACCTTTGTACCTACAAATTCGCAATGTGAGTATAGAATGAAGAAAATTATAGTAGGATAAAACACATAGTATTTGGCAATCCCCCAAACTTGAACCAAATCAAGGTGTAAACATAATCACATGCAAGACCAAGTATTCCACCTTGATTCAAAAATCATCCCCCATCAAGATCTCTATCCCCCACTATTTTGCAAGAATTTTCAACAATAGACCAATAATATGCAAAACAATATAAGCTCAAGAATATACACAGTCATGCAAGATATCAAAAGTATATAATCCATAACAAGAAGCTAATTCAAGCACACCCAACAATGATCAATTCCAATAAATCCAACTCACAAATTCACCAACAAAATATCAAAAGTATATCATCCCCCATCAAAGTCCATGGTAAACTACCAAAACATATACCAACAACAAAATCATCCAATGAAAGTATTCAAGATCAAAGCTCAGAAATTACAAGAAGAACGTACCTTGCGTTGGTTGACATTTGAGCACAAGAACAATTTGGTAGAATCCAAAGAATTTAATTGAGTGATGTGAATTTAGAGTGTAGGTGTGTGAATAATGTGGAGAAATAAAATGTAAAGAGATGGGATAAAATGGATGCTAGGGTTACAAAGTAAAAGAATGAAAGAAGGAAGAAACATACCTTTATGTGAAAATCTCGCGTCAAACACGCTTTAGCGGTCGCTGCCTGCAGTTCAGCGGATCGCCGTGGATGGTCTGTCCTTACTGTTCTTCTTTTGGCGGGCCGCCGCAACTAACGCGGCAACCGCCAACCCTGCTTCAGAATTTTTTTTTTTTAAATGTAAATAATTTTTTTTAATATATATATATATATTTTTAATAAAAACTACTAGCTTTAGTTCCACAGAGGAAAACTTCAGCTCTCCGGAAGAAAAACAAACTAAACTAGAAAATTAAAAAACTAGAAAGCAATCAACATGGAACTTTATACCTCACCCACGCTCTACGGAGCTTATCAAGTGTTGTAGCAGAAGATTTTGCAAACAACAGTTTGACAATAGACACATAAGATTTAACCCACACAAATTGTACCTCAGACATTTTGGACAACTTCTTAGCTTGAACTTGGATTTTTCGATTTTGCTCCAACTTTTCCTCCATGCATGACTTAATTGTGAATCTTCACCAAAATCAGATTTGTTAGCAATAAAAGGAATTAACATTATAAAGAGAGAGGGATTGAAAGAATTAACCATAGTTTTTTTCATCTCATCTTCTTCATCTTCGTGGAGAGGCATGGTCATGGTGTCATTGCTAGGAAACTGTGATTCTGGGGACTGACTTTCAGGCGGCGGACCGCTATGAAGTGGTGCTGCGGCCGCTGGCGGCTGATCTGCAATTGTGTCCGAATCAGACTCGACTGGTTGTGAAGTTCCTGGCGGACCGCTGTGAAGATGTGCAGCGGCCCGCTGAGGATGATCAACGGCTGGCGAGGGGTCAGTTGGTTCCTTCTCTTTCTCTTTCCTCCCTATTGCAGTGGCCAAAATCCCTATATTGTATTCCAATTCTACCACTTGTGCGACAAGACTTGCGAATCCTAGCTCTAAAAGGTCGGTGTTTCTTTCCAAATTCATCAACCTCTAATTGGTCACCTTCCTATTTTCTTGTACCTCGATGATGCAAATTTCTAACACTTCCTCCCAATTGGTGCGGGGTTGTTCCTCTTGCTAATTTCTCTCTCTTGTTGTAGACTCTCCTGTGTATGTCTTTCAAGTTCTTGTACTATGAATTCAAGTCCACGGCACCATTGCTCGGATTCATCATTGGTGGTGTTGCGCTCCTTGCTCTCCTCAAGTACCTCAAAAAAATATAAATCAAAAGAAAAATAAAATTAAATAATATTACACTCTAAATTAGTATAATCAATAATAAGGCTAATTTCATGCATTGGTTATAGGGTTAAATTCTGCGATTTCTCAGGTCTAACAAACCTTTTTGAGCCAGGTGTGTAGAGAAAATGTCAGCCCCAGGAAGAAGAAAGAGATCGCTTGGTGAGGAAGCTGGCAAGGAAAATTGAGCAGAAGGATGAAGAGACACTAGACCGAGGAGCATCGATTGGAGGGAAAAATAGGAATCACAAGAACAGTCTAGAGGGGGAAAATTCAGGGGGATTCTTGATCATCACTTTTCAGCTCCTAGCTTAGTTTTCCACTTTTTCTCTACACACTCACACACTTAGGGGGAAAATTCAGGGGGGTTCTAGTTTCATCGAAGGTTTGGGTGCAACACCGTCTCTACAGAGGCGAAGAAACAATTGTTTTTAATTTTTTGCTTACTTTTGATACTCACCGAGTCCTCGTTGTTCGAGGCTCGGCCTTTTTATTATTGCTATCGTTAGATACTTCGTATTT
Organism: Salvia hispanica; assembly: GCF_023119035.1. NCBI lineage: Eukaryota > Viridiplantae > Streptophyta > Magnoliopsida > Lamiales > Lamiaceae > Salvia > Salvia hispanica. Next base: position 44,755,645 of record NC_062965.1, read on the forward strand.
CGTGATGGATATCACTGTTTGTGTTTCGGTTTTCTCATCATGTTGTTTTGGGTTTGGTTTGTTGATTATTGTTGGATGATCTGAGTTTGAAGTTGTGTTGTAAGAAATTGTTTGTGATCGTTTGAATCTACGTAGACTTGTGAGGATCGAAGATGGAAATGGTATATGGTTGTTGTGGATGGCTTTGATCCGGAGTAGATTAAGCGTCCCGTGGTTGGATCTGTTTGTTTGTGTTTCATTTAGTTGTTTAAATTCTGCATTCTCATTTTGCCTCGTCTAGTAGTTGTAGATCTGCTTTAGTTTTATCTGTTCTTAATTTCTGTCGGTTTAATTTGGTTTACTTTGTTTCGATGCTCGCCTTGCTCTGTTTTAGCTGGTTGTTTCGTGCAATATAATGGAGAAGATGATGTCGCTGTTAGTTAATCCTTTAGTTAGTTATTTTGCAGCTTTTTAGTCGTACTCTACCTTTTCAGAAAATGGTCCCCACGTTTAGCTTCTTTCCCGAGTCTAGGTTAATTTAGGAAATTGTTCATTAGATCTGGTAATTGTCTTGCTCTATTTCGATTTAATATGCATGTTTTTAAGTCTATGCCTAGATCTAGCTGTTAGAGTAAAATATCTCAATTACCAAGTCCAGGAATTAGAGCTCAACCCCAAAATTGCGTGGCAGTAGCCAACAAAAAAATAGTTCCCGAGTCTTCGAACATGGTTACTTGCGCATTCATCTCTGTGGATTCGATCCCTACTTCCATGTACTAGTTTTTCTTAACTAAAGCGGGTTGAGGGTTTTTGAAGAGGGAGTTAAGATAGTGATAGTGTGTCCAACAACAGGTAGCTCAAGGTTCTCTAAGTTCCTAAACCCAGTGTCTAGCGGATTTCCTGGATTCAGGTTTTCTTCATTAGTTTTTTAGAACACGCTTTCGCTAACCATCATTAGCTTCTAACAACCAAAACACGACTCTTCAAATGGCGCCGTTGCCGGGGATGGATGGCGTAAATTGTTTACGTGTTTGAGGATTTGGTGTATATAGTTTAATTTTTGTTATTTGTTTTTCTTGGCAGTGTATGAGTGAGGGCTCACGATTTGGGAACTGGAGTAACCCGTCTGGGTCAAAGGACGCTTAAGTCAGGTGGCAGGTTAAGGAATCGACGTCCACTATCACCACCAGATCAGGGTTTACGACAGTAGATCCATTCCCATTCGAATCAGAAAGTGAGAAGGAGTGGAACTCTTCAGGAGGAGAGGACCCAAAGTCGTCTACAGAAACAGAGCAATCCAAAACCGAGGAAGAGGAAGGCGTAGATATGGCACACTTGGAGGATCCCGATCCAGAGATAGGTTCACTCACCGCTCATCTGGACGGTGAGCCCGTCCATGCCATAGTCTCGAACCAGCGCCAGAGGTCCATTGATATCAAGACAAACGAGTTTGGTAAGCTGTGTAGTATCCAAAAGCGACCCAACGAGGCTACTGAAGAGGACTACCGTTTGTGCGCAGTCCCGTTTGCCCTTAAGGGGGAGGCTAATACTTGGTTGTTGAGGCTTCCACCAGACTCGATCAACACATGGAAAGACTTCAAGCTGGAATTCCTGGATTATTTCTTCCCGTCCAACAAAACAAATGCCCTGAAGAAGGAGATTCAGGAATACAAGCAGGATTACGATGAGTCCCTGAGTCAATACTGGTCTCGATTTAAGGGGCTGCTCGACGCCTGTCCCAACCATAGGATGATGGAGGCTGAGACCTTTTACTTGTTCTATGAAGGAGCTAATCCTGAGTCGAAGGACATAATGAATTCCTCGAGCGGGGGGAATTTTACAAAAAACAAGGCAAGTGAAGCACGGGAGATTTTGGGAAGGCTGATCGACGCAAAGAAGGTCTATGATCACCTGCGAATCATGAGGAGAGGTTCAGCAAACGCAATTAAGGAACAAGAAGGAGAAGGAGTTGGGGACATGATAGATCGGTTGGAGAAGGCACTTCTTAGCGCGATTGAGAAAAAGAATTCCCCGACCTCGCAGGAGAAAGAGAAGCCGACAGGTCAGAGGAAAATCAAGTCCAGCTCTATTATGGTCCACCACCCGATGGAGAGGTCCAAGCCCAAGCAAATGCGGTGGGGAATTGGAATCAAAGTAATCAGAATACAAACTGGAATTAGTGGAAGATTAAGGAGGCAACATGGAGAGACAACCCTTGTTTTAGATGGGGAGACGGAAACCAACAGCTCTAGCTACAGTACCCCGGTCCAGCAGAGAACCAGCAGAACTGGCCTAGCCATGGTCAGGATGGACCCCAGCATAATTCGAACTGGTCAGGGAAAAACCAAGAAGGACCAAATAACTGGAGTTATCGCAATCAAGGGGACCAATCCAATTGGAACAACAGGAACCAGAGTAATCAAGTGAGCTCTTATGTGCCACCACATCAAAGGAACGCCACCGGAAACAATCAGAATTTCCAGCATGCGCACCAAGGAAATCAAGGGTCAGGAACCAGTTCAACAACAATCAAGGAGGTCAGGGTAATTACCGCCCAAATCAGGGGAGCGGACCGAGCCACAGTCAGGGGTCAAGCTCAAATCAGTTGAACTACAAACCTCCGAGGAATCTAGATGAGATGGTGCATGACCTAGTCAGCTCTCAACAACACATGTAGAACAATATGCAGGCAAACAATGACGTGGTAAACAAAATCCAAGATGCTCAACAAGAGAGGACACGAAAGAAGGATACCAGCTTCAGTAAAACCACCTGACCGTGCAAATATTAGTCAGATAACTTTGAGGTCAGGACGAGGCTATGAAGGTCCGGTGATGAGAAAGGATGAGAACACACCTCTATTGACGAGCAAGGAAGGAAAGATCCCTAACCTAGAGGGCCCTGAGGTAAGCAATGACAGAGTAGAAGACGGTCTTTGAAGATGCTAATGTTTTGGTTATGAGAACGTGTTGGTTAACGAGAGAGTGTTCTTGAGAAAATACTGAAGAAAACCTTTAGTCCAGAGGATTCTCTAGACACTGGGTTTAGGAATTCAGAGAACCTCAAGCTACCTGTCGTTGGGCACACAATCGCATCCTTAATTCCCTCTTCAAAAACCCCCAACCCGTTTAACTAAAAGAAACTAGTACGTGGAAGTAGAAATCGAATCCACAGAGATGAATGCGCAAGTAAGCATGTTCAAGGATTTGGGGTGGTATAGCTATTTTTGGGTTGAGCTTTTTATCCTAGACATGGTAATTGAGATATGCTATTCTAACAACTGGATCGAAAGAACTACTTCCTAAATTTACCTAGACCTGGGAAAACAATTGAAAATACGGATGAAAAGCTGGAAAGGTAAAATACGGATGAAAAGCTTGAAAACAACTAACTAAAGTACTAACTAACAGCGACATCATCTTCTCCAACAATTGGCATGAAACATCCAGTAAAAACAGAGTGAGAACGTAATTCGAAATGAAGCAACAGAAATTAAAGCGACAAAATCGAAGAACAATCAAACCTAAGGCAGATCATGGGGGCAATTCACTTCTGGGTTTGGCCCCCTCGAGAGCCAGACTGGGGTGGGATTCCGGGTCGGGTCATCTTCACCTTCTTCTTCGCCGGCAGCTCCGGCTCTTCTTCCTCCATCTCTTGCTGATCGGACACTGGCTTCTTTAACGTTAGGGACTTTGATTTGGATGGGATTAACACTGGCTTGGACGCGGATGGGTGACCACTTGCTTGAGCGGGTGTGGGGTTCGCTAGAGGGAAGAACTGTTTTGGCCGGGCTGCTTGACCTCACTGCCGGATCCAGGAAGAACCTTCTACTGGGTCAGGGGGAGTGTCTTTTCCAACCATTTAAACATTTTCATTATCAGCTCCACAGCCTTCGTCATCCGCTCATTCTGTTTGGAGGACTTCACCGCCAAGTCTGCAATATTCCCTCGCAGTGTCTTCACCTCCTCTTTGTTCCCGCTTAATTCCTTCCGCATCCCACCAAGCTCTCTCACCATCTCCTTCCTCATCACTTGCATTTCTTTCCTCAACTCTTGCACATCTTTCCTCAACTCCTCGACCTCCTCACTAGGCACGGCCTCCACCGCCTCCGTCTCCGTTTTCACCTTGTCTCCTACCTCGTAGAAGAAAGTCTCTTTCCCGTGAGCTTGGAGCAATCCTTTGTTGAAAAAGTATTCAACGCTGAAAGTCTCCGGGGGCTCGCACATCACGACCAAAGGAGCGATTTTGGCTATCTTCATGTTGATGTTCCGTTGGAGGTAGGCGCCGAGGAGATGGCAGGTATACATATGTCGAGCAGGGTTGCTTGTCATTTGATGACATGATTGAGCCAACTAGTAGCCTAGATGCACCTTCATGCCTTTCGCCATGCACCAAGTGAAGTAGAGGTCGGTAGTTGTCATAGCTGAGTTCGCCGTTCCCATTAGATTGTAGCTAATAAATGTCTGGGCGAATCGGAGGATGCGGTCTTCAATGTGTGAGGCCTTGGAGTAGCTAGATTTGAATGTCCCCGAGTTAGAGTGGGTGACCAGCTCCCATGCTGCCTGCACTTTAAACCCTGGTGTGTTCTTTGGTACGCTGACCATCCTCTCATTCCAGATGCCCTCGTCATCTTCAGCCCTGGAAAACAACCCCATCCTCAAGGACCACTCCCTGATGCTCATCTCATATTATTCATTGAAAAGCCTGAATGTGATGGAGTTCGCGTCGAGGTCAGAAGTGTTCTTTAGTTGGAACGTTGAGAAAAACTCCTGAGCTAAGTCCACCGGCACCTTTGCCTGGCTGTGCTTCAATAACCACTCGAATCCGATCGCGTATATACACGCGCGGAAATCCTCATCGCATGTAATCATCCTAAGCTCATTGGGATTGTACGGCTTACCTGATTTCGCCATCTTCCCTGCGCTACATCTCTCCTTGTATGTGGTTGCCCTTTTCTGATCATCAAAGTGTCTCATCGACTCCAGCAGCTCCCTAGTCACCCAAACCTCCGGGCGCTCATGGCTAAACTCCTCATCAGATTCTCCAAGTTCGGAATTGGACCCAGGAGTAGGCTCGGCTTGTTCCTCAGTAGAGGGAACTTCAGTCAATGGGGAAAGTGGCTCCTCAACCTCCTTGACGGAGGGAGCTTTCCTTGACCGCTTTAACTGGGTCGCAGCTGCTTTTACTTTCCTCGTCCTTTCCTTGGCCAGGCGACGATCCTCCGCCTCTTCAGCTTCTGTCTCTCGGGCAGGGAACTGCTCTTTCTCAGAATAGACCAAGTCATCCACTTCGTCTAGTAGACTCCTCCTGGCCTTACGCCTCTCTGTTCTCTCGTCCACCCGGGGTTCGTCTTCTTCCTGGTCATCCACCAGGTCCACGATCAGATTTTGCCCTTCCTCAGCCGGCTCCAGTACTCCAGTATTGTCGGGGTTTGTCTCCTCCAAAAACTCTTTTGGGGTTTCCCCCACATCATTCACCATTGGGGTCCCCCCCTCGATATAAACAGGGGTTTCCCCCCTGACATCACTCGGGGTCGCCCCCTCCTCCATTGGTTCAGGGGTCACTCCCCTAAAATCCTCTGGGGTTTCATCCCCCATCTCCATAGGGGTTTCCCCCTCAGCCATCATTTCTAGAACAGGGGTTTCTCCCTCAGCAATCCTTTCCAAAACAGGGGTTTCCCCCTTAACAAACTCAACCATAACAGGGGTTTCCCCCTCAGCAACTACCTCTCGAATAGGGGTTTCCCCCTTTTTCTCACCCTCAGAGTTAGGGTTTTCATCTCCTTGTCTCTCGGAATCCACCGTCTCATCACCATCTTCCAGTCCACCATCTGCCGCCAGTTCCCTTGTCGCCTCTTTCTTGTCCGCCTCCTGTGAACTTGTGCTTGGAGCGGTTTCTGCCTGTTGAAGACCAGAGTCCGGTACCCGGGTTGAAGCTTGAGGCTTCTCGTCGTGGGGAATTGCGGGTTCGGCCGCCGAATCAACAGGGATCATCGGCGGTGGTGTGGCATTCGCGGTCGTCATTAGGCTGGCTGAGAATAGGGCGTAAACCTCCTTCGCTTTCTCGACGCTTTCCAATTTCTGCGTCAATTCCGCCAGAAGAACCGCGTCGTAGACCTCCGGCTGTGAACTTCTTGTGGCCTGAGTTGGATCCATCTTTGTAAATTTGAAATCAAAAGAAAACTCGGTAGAAATCGGGTTAGGGTTTGTATTTCTTGAGAGAGAAACGAAGTAGAGAGAAGGGAGAGAAACTGTGGTTCGTCGTTTGGGATTATTGGAGAGAGAAACTGCCGGTTGGCCTTTTTGGTGAAAAGATGGTGCGGTTGCAGGCGTGATGTAAGCAACCGTACACCTCCCATAAATATCGGCCAATTTGAAATTCGAATTATCTCCATCCCTCCTAAAATTCCTTCTCTAGACTCTCCTTTCCTAGCTGATTTCCCTGACCACGACTTTACACTTAAAAAGAAATTGAAGATGCCAGACTCCTAGGTCAAGGATAGAATACAAGACAACGGTTTTCCTACACATTCCTTTTGAGTATTCCCGAGAACCCCTGGTTCAGTGTATATATTTAAATTGTAAACCAATTTACCTGAGCTAGGAATTCATCGAGAATACTTCCTTGTCTGACTAGGTGATAATAGAGAGTGCGCATGGTGGCACTTTCTCCACTACACCCAACTCAAAATTATCCCTATAGACTTTCACTCTATGACCATTAACAAGGAAAGGGACAGAGTTAGAGGCACTTCCCTGGATCTCTACTGCTCCATTTGCGCGGAGGCCAACAATTGTATACGGTCCGATCCAGTTAGACTTCAATTTTCCTGGCATCAGCTTGAGCCGGGATTGGAAAAGGTGCACCTTCTGTCCCACATGGAGTTCCTTGACCCAGAGATTCTTGTCATGCCATAACTTTGTCCTTTCTTTATACCACATAGCAGACTCATAAGCCTCCAGCCTCGGTTCCTCCAACTCTTATAACTGGAACTTCCTTTCCTCTACACAAGCCGAAGGCTTCATATTCATCTCTTTTACTGCCCAGTATGCCTTGTGCTCTATACCCACGGGCAGGTGGCACATTTTGCCAAACATCAGCCTATAAGGCGACATTCCGATAGGAGTCTTGAAAGCAGTTCTGTAGGCCCATAATGCATCACCGAGCCTCTTACTCCAGTCTTTCCTTGATGGATTAACTCTCTTCTCCAATATTGCCTTGATCTCGCGATTAGAAATTTCTGCTTGGCCGTTAGACTGAGGGTGGTACGGGGTAGATACCCTATGGTGAACACCATATTTCTTCATCAGAGCCTCGATGGTGCGATTACAGAAATGTGTACCTTGGTCCGAGACGATGGCTCGAGGAACTCCGTATCTGTTGAAGATTCAATGCCTTCAGAAATTTTGCCACCTCCTTCTATCCATTTAGACACATAGTCTACTGCAACCAATATGTATGTGTTCCCGCAGGATGATGGAAATGGTCCCATGAAGTCCATCCCCCATGGAAACGGGACCTTGGGCATCTCGTCCCTCCTTGTAATTTCCCCTGTCTGTTGGCACCTCTCGCAACACTGACAAAACACGAAGGCATCTTTATTAAGCGTCGGCCAGTAGAACCCACTATCCAATACTTTCCTTGCTGTCTTCCTTGGTCCAAAGTGACCTCCACACGCCTAAGTGTGGCAATGATTTAGCACATCTCTTTGTTCCCATTCGGGAATGCAGCGTCTGATCACTTGATCTGAGCACATCTTCCATAAGTACGGATCATCCCAAAAGTAATATTTAGCTTCACTTTTAATTTTCATCTTCTGGGCCCGGGAAACTTCTTCTGAACTTGGCACCTCTCTCGTGACCAAGTAGTTTGTCAAATCAGCGAACCATGGTTCTGCGTTTAGTGTTCGCTTACGCTTGTCGGATTCTCCTAGACCGGTAAATGCCAATACTGCCTCCCAACTGATTCATCTAGGGAATTCCCCTAGATGATACAAATGCTCTTCAGGAAAAGCATCGGGTATGGCCTCTTCCGTTTCCCCTTGAAAAATTCTGCTCAAGCGATCGGCTACTCTATTCTCTTTTCATCTTTTGTCTCTCACTTCCCAATCAAACTCCTGCAACACCCAACGGATTAACCTCGACTTAGACTCCTTCTTCGCCAGTAAGTACTTTATTGCTGCGTGATCTGTGAAAACTATAACCCTCGACCCAAGAAGATAGGGTCGGAATTTTTCGAACGAGTATACGACAGCCAACATTTCCTTCTCCGTGGTATCATATTTCTTCTGAGCTTGATTTAGAGTCTTGGACGCATAGAAGATCACATAACTTTTCCCGTCTATCTTTTGCCCTAAGACAGCTCCCACAGCGAAATCACTCGCGTCGCACATTATCTCAAAAGGGTGATTCCAGTCTGGCGCCCTGATTATTGGTGCTGACACGAGTTTGTCTTATGCAATTGAAAGGCCTTCTTGCATCCTTCGTCAAAGACGAATTCCACATCGTTGTGCAACAAATGAGTGAGCGGTTGCGTGATTTTCGCGAAATCCCTGATAAACCTCCTATAAAATCCCGCGTGACCCAGGAAGCCTCTAACTTCTTTTTGGTTCGTGGGATAAGGTAAATTTGATATCACATCTACCATTGCCTTGTCCACCTGTATTCCTCTTTCAGAAACCACGTGACCCCAGGACAATACCTTCAGTCACCATGAAGTGGCATTTTTCGAAATTCAAAACTAGGTGCTTCTCCTGGCATCTTTTCAATACTAGGTCAAGGCTGGCCAAACAAGTGTTGAATGAATTCCCGTATACGATGAAATCATCCATGAATATCTCAATGCATACTTCAAGCGAATCCGAAAAAATACTGATCATACACCGCTGGAACGTTCTTGGTGCGTTACACAACCCAAACGGCATTCTTCGGTATGCATACGTACCAAAAGGGCACGTGAACGTGGTCTTCCCTTGATCTTCTGGGTTAACGTAGATCTGGAAATAGCCACTGTATCCATCAAGGAAGGTAAAATACTGTTTGCCAGCCAACCTTTCTAACATCTGATCAGTGAAAGGTAGGAGAAAGTGATCCTTCTTCGTGGTCTCATTCAGCTTCCTATAGTCGATGCACATCCTCCACCCCGTCACAAGCCTAGTGGGCACCAACTCGTTCTTTTCATTCTTGACAACCTGTATTCTAGACTTTTTGGGCACCATATGAACAGGACTGACCCACTCACTGTCCGGAATGGAGTAGATGATCCCTAGAGAGAGCAATTTCAACACCTCCTTCAGAACTTCCTCTCGCATGTTCGGATTCAGTTTCCGTTGTGCGTCTCGGTGAGCCTTCACACCCTCTTCTAAACGGATGTGGTGCATACAGAGATCCGGACTGATTCCTACTAAATCAGAGAGGGTCCACCCTATTGCTTTCTTGTTCCGCCTGATCACTTCCAACAATTCCTTCTCCTGCTCCTTAGTCAAGTTACTGTTGACTATCACTGGGAATGCCTCATTCTCTTCCAAGTAAGCATACTTGAGACCTGGTGGGAGTGTCTTCAGTTCCTTTTTGGTGTCGTTCGTCTCCTGGGGCAAGGGATTTTTTTCTGCAATATTAGGTAATGTCTCCTTCCCAGACCCAGGAGAATTCTCCAGACTAGCCACATGGGCTGATCCCCTTGATCTAGCTGACTCAGAATTTTCACAAAACTCCATGATGGCTTCTGTTAGTTCCTCATCTGTCAATTCCATTGTGTTCATTGTTGCACACCACCCTACAACTTCTCGGTCGATTAAATGGCTCAACTCCGAGTTGTCAATTTGTTCCTGTATCAATTTCGTCTCAAGATATTCTTGGACCAGGGGGTTAATAACATATCTAGCATACAAATTCTCAACATCTAATGGCCTTTTCATTCCTTCATCTGTGCTAAATGTATATTTTTCCCCATTATAGTCCAAGCAAATCGTTCCATCAAAGACATCAATAATGGTCTTGGCAGTGCGTAAGAATGGTCTCCCTAAAAGCACGTCACTAGACTCAGCAGACTCATTATCATTCATTTTGATAACATAGAAATCAGCAGGATATAGAAAATCATGCACCTTAACTATGACATTTTCTAACACACATAAAGGACAAATGCAAGTTCTATCTGCTAACTGGATTACCACCTTGGTAGCGACCATCCTAACCCCTGTCAGTTTCTTGTAGATCGAAAGCGGTAAAACATTTATAGACGCCCCTAGATCACACATGGCATGCTCGACTCTGATGTCCCCTAGAGAAATGGGTAATGTAAACATACCTGGGTCTGTGCATTTTGAAGGCATCCTTCTCTTTTGTATCACAGCAGACACGTTTTCCCCGATCACAATCTTTCCGTCTGGCTTGGTCTTCCTTGCTATGAATTCCTTGATGAACTTGCTAAAGGCAGGCATCCGAAGGGCTTGCAAGAAAGGCAGGTTGATTTCCAGCTTGCTAAAAATTTCCATGAGGTCCTCTGTATCATCCTTCTTTTTCTTGGCTTCCCCTCGGTATGGAAACGGCTTCGCTCGCTTCACCGCTTTTGTGGAACTCCCAGCTGGGGTTTCGCCAATTTCCCTGCTCACTTCCTTACTTTCTAACTTAGGCTCTGGATCTAGGAAGAATGGATCAGCCGCTCGAGGTAAAGCTCCCTCCAAGTCTCCTTCCTGAAGGTCATCTTGAATAGGTACTTCTCTGGTTCTAGAACTGTCCTCGTGAATCACTTGGTTCTCCTTCCCTTTACTTGCCTATGCAGGTTTGTCTTCATCGATTTCTAGTGTCGGTCCTTCATAACCCCGCCCTGATCTCAAGGTGATCTGACTAATGTTTGCTCGATCAGGTGGCTTGACTGTGGCAGGGAGTTTTCCTTCATTTCCCCGCATCTCATTCATAGAAACCGCAATCTGAGACAGCTGCTTTGCCATCATGTCCATGGCTGCTTTGTGCTCCAACTGGGCGTCTTGCAGTTTATGCACCACGTCATTGTTGGAATGCAGATTATTCTGCATGAACTGCTGCGAATTCACTAGGTCGTGGACCATATCATCCAGATTCCTTTGTGGTCTGGAGTTTAATTGATTCGAATTCAACCCTTGACCTTGGTTCTGCCGATAATTCCCTTGATTCCCTTGGTGGTTGTTGTACTGGTTGCCAGGTCATTTATTCCCTTGATGGTTAAGTTGGGAACTCTGGTAATTTCCTTGGTTATTCCTCTGGTGTGGTGGCACATAGGAGCTCCCTGGATTGTTCTGATTCATGCTTCCCCAATTAGTATGATCCTAATTCCTGTATCCCAATTGCAGCTGTCCCTCCTGGTTCCTTCCTGACCAATTGGATTGCTTCTCTGGAGGATGTGAATAATTTGTTATCTGCAATGGAGGTAGACGTCACCAAACCGAACCGGCCCGGAACCGCGGTGGCGGTTCGGAACCGGATAGGAGTCGGCGGTTCAGGCGGGCCGGTTCAGGTTCCGAACCGCCGGTTCGGCGGTTCCGGTAGCTTTTCAGGGTTTAGGGTATAGGCATGCAGGCGTAGGCATGCCGACTAAGAGTATATATATATACTATCTATTTACATTTATAATTTATTGTTTTTTACTTTAACTTTTTTTATTTAAGTCTTTTGATTCTTTTTTAGTTTCAATTTTCAACATTTGTATTTGTAATATCGAAATTCACATATCGTTCAAATTTGTATGATTGTATGATTGTTTCAATAAAATTCCAATTGTTCCAACTCCAATGTCGACTTCTACTCCATTTGTCAATTGTCATTCTCGTTTTATTTATTTATTCGATAGTACAAGACTACAACTACACCTACAACTCTACAATTAGTACTATACCGGAATAAAATTAAAAATAAAAAATAAAAAATTTGGCATTGAACCGGCGATCCGAACCGGAACCGCCCCAGAACCGTCTGGAAACCGCCGGTTTTTAACCAGCTTGGAACCGTGACTGAACCGGAATCGGAACCGGAACCGCCTGACCCTAGGCGGGCCGGTTCAGGTTCCATATTTTTTTGAACCGGAACCGGCGGTTACGAACCGGGAACCGGCGGTTCATGAACCGTGGTGACGTCTAAATGGAGGTGGTGGACTTGGATCATTGTCAGTCCATCTAAAATTAGGGTGATTTCTCCATGGGGCGTCCCTTTGCTTTCCTTGATTCCAACTTCCATCCGGATTCCAGCTCCCCATCGAATTCGCCTGGGCCTGGTACTCTCCGTCACAGGGTTGACCGTAATAAGGTTGCAGTTGCCTTTCCTCTGGACCGGAGGGTTTCTCATTCTCTGGTGGGGCATGAGGGTTGTACTTTTCAATTGCATTTAACAATGCTTTCTCCAATTTATCTATCCTGGCCTCCACTTTCTTGTCATCTTGTTCTGTTACTGCATTGGCCGATCCCCTTCTCAAAATGCTCCGCGGGTTATCATAAGACTTTTTCGCCTCGATCAATCTCCCCAAGGTCTCTCTGGCTTCACTTGCTTTATTTTTGGTAAAATTTCCCCCGCTCGAGGAATTCATCAAATCCTTTGATTCAGGGTTCGCACCTTCGCAAAACAGATAGTAAGTCTCTGCCTCGATCATCATGTGGTTCGGACAAGCATCCAACAGTCCCTTGAAACGGGACCAATAAGAGCTTAGAGACTCATCATATTCTTGCTTGCACTCCTGGATCTCTTTCTTCAAAGCGTTCGTCTTGTTGGATGGGAAAAAATAATCCAAGAACTCCAGCTTAAAATCCTTCCATGTGTTGATCGAGTCTGGTGGGAGCCTCAACAGCCAAGTATTAGCCTCCCCCTTAAGGGCAAACGGGACTGCACGCAAACGGTAGTCCTCCTCAATCCCCTCATTAGGTCGCTTTTGGATGCTGCACAGCTTACTAAACTCGTTTAGAAATTCGTAAGGACATTCATTCCTTCGTCCAGAGAATGTGGGAAAAACCCCAAGCACATTTGTCTTAATATCGATAGACCTCCGGCGTGGGTTCGAGACTATGTCATGGGCGGGCTCACCGTCTAGATGCGCGGTGAGTGAACCTATCTCCGGATCGGGATCCACTAAGTGTGCCATATTTGCGTCTTCCTTACCCTCGGTCTCATAATGCTCTGTTTCTGTGGACGACTTCGGGTCCTCTTCTCCTGTCGAGTTCCACTCCTTCTCACTTTCTGATTCGAACGGGAATGGGTCTACTGTCCTTAACCCTGATCTGGTAGTGACAGTGGACGTAGACTCCTTGACTTCCTGGAGCTAGCGACTTCCTTCACACACCTGGCTTAAATAATACGTTAGACCCAGTAAATGGTGACTTTTCATCACATAACCGATGCATGAAGTTAGCCTTATCAGTCTTCGAAAAAGGGATCTGGAGAAATCACTACCTTGGATGGCCGATCCATTTTTCTTAGACCCGGAGCCTGAAGTGGAGATTGAGGAAGGAAGGAAAGAAGTCGGTGAGTCATCCGTCTCAGGTCTGGCAGGGACGTTGAAGCGTACGAAGCCATTCCCTCATCGAGGGGAAGCCAAAAAGAAGAAGGACGACACCGAAGACTTCATGGAGATTTTTGGCAAGCTGGAGATCAACCTGCCCTTCCTACAAGCTTTAAAGCTGCCTACATTCAGTAAATTCATCAAGGAGTTCATAGCAGGAAAGACCAAGCCCGACGGGAAAATAGTAATTGGTGAAAATGTGTCAGCTGTGATACAAAAGAGGAAGATGCCATCAAAATGCGCAGACCCAGGTATGTTCACTTTGCCTATTTCTCTGGGTGACATAAAAATTGAGCATGCTATGTGTGATTTAGGAGCCTCGATAAATGTGTTACCACTTTCGATATATAAGAAGTTGATAGGAGTGAGTCTGTTGGATACGAAAGTGGTAATTCAGTTGGCCGATAGAACATGCATTTCAACCAAAGGTGTGTTGGAGAACGTGATAGTAAAAGTGCATGATTTCCTGCCCCCAGCTGATTTTCATGTGATGAAAATGAGTGATAATGAATCTGTTGAGTCTAGTGGAGTGCTATTAGGAAGGCCATTCTTACGCACCGCTAAGACTATAATAGATGTGTTTGATGGATCGATATGCCTGGATTATCATGGGGAAAAATACACATTTAACATCGATGAAGCTATGAAAAAACCATTGGATGTTGAGAATTTGCATTCTGTCGATGTCATTATGTCACACCCCAACCCTTATGACATATGCACAACTATAAATAAATTCAAAATTTAGAATAAACAATCCACACGTATTATATAATTTTAAAATCCAACATTTATCAAGTACATATTTCACAACATTCTAAACGGTAGTGAGACTCTCTCACCACTCTGTATACAATACATTTATCTACATGCAAAAATGATGAGGAGGAGAAGGTTGCCAAAACGCGTCAGCCGCCAACCCTTATAACATGTGCAATTCCTACGACTCATCTCAACAAAATACTTCACTCATATCTTATTCCTGAAAAATATTAGTGGTTTATATGAGACACAACTCAGTGCATATAAACCTTACCTTTAATTTCACACACAAATATCAAACTCATTCTTCCACCAACATATATCACCAGAAGTAATAAATATCATAAACAATTTCACATTCATATGCATATGCCTCTCCGTTCTTTTCATTATTCTGTGACAGATCAAGCCTGGTATCTGCCCGGGATTTCCATTGTATACGACCCGAAGGTCCCTTTTCATTATTTGACCTTTCCACGAAGGCCCCTCTTTGCTTTTTGACCTTTCCATGAAGGCCCCTATTTGCATATTGACCTTTCCACGAAGGCCCCTCTTTGATTTGACCTTTCCACGAAGGTCCCTCTTTGCATATATTCTTTGACCCGTAGGTCCATTATCATTGAATATGACCCGTAGGTCTATTTTCATTACCATTGATATCAGACCCAGGGCAAGATTGTCACATATCCTCTTTAATTCCATGATTCAAATAATTTCAATATCATACATCAATATATTCATTGCACCAATAACATTTCCATATATTCCATCAATTAACTCCAATACTATAAATAAACATATGCATTATACAAATCACATATCCACATCATATTCCACCACCAATATCAAATAACCCATAACCATTTTAGTCTCACATCATATAATTTAAATATTCACTCCAATTTAACATATAGCAATCAACTACATAAAAATATATAAAATCAAAAGTGTAATTTATACACACCTGAAAGATAATCTTATGAACCCATTTGATTCTATCTCCTGAGCTATAATATTTGAACCTGTGAAATTATGAATGTTTGTTGCCGGTGACCCTTTCCTTTCTTCTTCTTTTGACTCTTTCTTTTCACTATTTCCTCCCATTCAATATTATCCTCCTTTCGTATTTTTCCAACTTAAATTATATCTGTTGCCATAGGACACTAAGCTCTTAGAAATTACCTTTGGCCTACACGTGGCCTACACCTTTTCATCTATAAGTTATCTTCGTGTCATTGTAGCTATTTTTTTCATATTATTATTAATTAACAAATGAGTAAATATGACGCAAAAACCATATCCAACTTGTCTCTAACTTTGGTAACTAGTTACTTTAGTTGTGCAAGTATTATAACAAAAAAATATTTGAATCATCTCACACCACACACGTATAGTATACTACCATTCCATTTTCTCTATATATTTATTCATTATATATATATATATATATGTACATATCATCCTGCACATCCCTTTTATATATTAATTTATCAATTTTAAAATAATAAAATTACACTAATAATATATATTAGGTTAGAGATGTTACACATTAACCCCCTGGTCCAGGAATATCTTGAGACTGAGTTAATGTAGGAACAGTTTAACAATTCGGAGCTGAGACAGTCTGTTGACAAGGAGGTGGCAGGATGGTGTGAAACCCTATTAACTCGGAACCTGACAGATGAGCAGATCAATGAAGCGATCAAGGCATTCTGCCACCAACCTGTGTGTGTGCGTGTCAACTGGTCAGGAGGGTGCCTAGACCTACCTGTGTCGTTGGGTCTGTGCCTAAAACCTCTGGTCGACAAATATACCTCAACCCACTTCTACTGGCTAGTATAGTCGAGTAAGGGTCGATCCCACAGAGATGGATGTAGGCGAAGTGCAATTGCAAAAACATTTTGGAAGGGTTGGTTAGCTACCACGCTTTATGGGGTTGAGATTAAAAATAGGCGTGAAATGAAATGAAACCTCTATCTAAAGTTGGAAACTTGAACTTGCAAATGAAAACAGAACTAATGCCTAAACTGACCAGTAGGTGAAAATGAGACCTATACCCCTCCTGACCAGTAGGTTAGGGTGGGCTCTAAAAGCTGCATCCTAAAAGAAATTAATATGCGTGCGTAAACTAGGGTGCGAGTGTGCATGTTAGAAGCTACTAGACGAAACTTAATAAAAATGGCTAGACAAAAGGTAAAGGGAATCAAAGGACATGCTGGTTGACTGCCTGCTGCGTGTGCAGAAAAGCTGTAAAAGTGCAAGTACAGAAGCAAAAAACAACAAAAGGAAAACAAGTGGTCTCATTCTTTGATTGCGAAATTTTCTTCTTCACCAAGCTAAACTAACCAGATCTAACAAACTCCATTGATGAATGCTCAAGTTCAAAAATTCGTGAATGCAATATTTAACTTGAAATTGAGAACGAAAGCAAGAAAAACTGAAATTTACGCATACTGGTCAACAGGACAAGGTGACAGAAACAAGTAGAAACGAATTCCATGCATTTTGAGAGATTTAAATCGATTAAAACTTGCAAACACTTAAGGAAAGATTAGATCTAACTAAGCTAGGTAGATTCAAGCACTTAAGCAACAGAAATCAACATAAAACTACTATGTTTACCAGATCTAGCTAACTAGAGAGATTTAAAGCAATAACAAAGCTGAAACTCAAATAAAACCATAAAAACTTAACTTCATTCAAACATTCAAACCAAAAGATGCTTCAAACAGATTAACTACTAAAATCCGAGACAAATGCAAGTAAAACAAGTTCTTAAACTAAGAAAGCATTAAAAGAAAGCATGTAAATGGCTGATGGCTTCTTCTGAAACTGGAACTGGACTACGGCGGCTGGAATGATTCAGGCATGATGACTCCCCGCCGGCTGGTGGCCGGAATCTTCATGGCAGGCTGCTGGATTTAGAGAATGGAACTTAGAGCTAATGGAGCTATTCTCCCACAAAGTGTTCCCAAAGTGATTATAAAAGTGATAAGTGATGAGTCATTCTTCCTTATGTTCAGCACCTATTTATAGGGTGGCTTGCCCTAATTTCTAGGGTTGCCTCTTCATGCGAAATGACAATTTCGCCCCTCTTTAGTAGTTGATTGTTCCAAGCAAGTCCTTCCTTCTCGTGTCCATTTCTGCAGCATGCATCCTGGCCAGTTTGCACCTTTTCTGCTCATACTGACCAGTTTGCACACTTTTGCTGCTTTTTCACCCGAATTCCTTCTAATCCTTTTGATTTGATTTAGTACCTCAACCTGTACACTTTAGCAACTATTTTGCAGATATTATCAAATAAAATACGTTATACTGACCAATAACCAAGGCTTAGAACGAGACTATTTTGCTCACACTTAATACATACTTGTCCTCAAGTATGAAGAAACAAGCCAACTAAAAACAATGAGTTGAGTTCGCAAGCCTGGTTACCTCCTCTGACCGACCTAAACTAAAAAGAACAAAAGACGCAACACTCTAAAAACCTTAACGCAAATAGTAAAAACACTAAAAGAAAAATAACACATAAATGAAAACACATTAAAACACATTAAAACACATTGAATAGGCTATATTTTCAACCATTCTTCCCTTGAAGCTTGATGTCAATCCGGCTGTAAGCAGCCTCGAACTTCTGTCGCCCCCCTTTTCTTTCCCAGCCAGTATATCCGGTTGTCAAGATTGCCCAAACCCTCAGCCAGACACTAAATTCGCTCAGTCACTCATTCCTGACCATGGATATTAGGACTGTTCTCTCAATATGCTAAACCACGGATGCTTCGAACTTAGATCTCACGAGCAGCTCCTAAGGGTCTTTATTGGCTTGTAACGGGGCCATGGGCTTGTAATGTTTGGGTTGGATGTTCCTAAGGCTCTAAGGTTTTGAAACAACACTATTTTATTCTGATGCGGAGGAGCTGTGTGTATTCAGGCGCTTGACATCTCTTCTTGCTTGGCTTGAGGTTTTTCACGATTTGGCCTCCAACTGGTCTGTAGACATCCTTTGTGGCTCCGCCACCTTTATTCCTTCTTCTCTCTCTTTTTTTTTGGTCCGGATACTTTTTTTCATGCCATTTTTTTCCTTTTTTCTTTTTCGTGGCTTTGCCACCCTTATTCCTTCTTTTTTTTCTTTGGGACCAAGTATTTCCTCCTGGTCAGTTTTTTTCATTTTTTTCTGCTCCTTTCTCCAGCTGGTTTTTCTACCCTTGTTCTTGGTCAGTTGCTCTGTGCCTTATGCGCTTCATACACACAGTCCCAGTGGCTAGTGGGTTATATCGGGGTTTAAAGGTGATGGGCTAGAAAAAAGGTTTCTAAGGGAAGATTTTTTATTTTTTTATTTTTATTTTTTTTCAGGGGGGTTTTCCTATTGCCCTTAGGATTTTGCTACACGCGGTCACTTCACCCTAGATCTCATGTGGCAGCTACTCTTCTTCTTTTTGCATTTATAAGATGTTTTACAAACATTTAAATGCATAAGAAGTAAACAAAGTCTAAGTCTTTTGCTTAGTAGACCGGTTGTGGGCGTCGTCCACTTTAAGGTAACACGGTCAGATCTATGCAATGCTTTGCAAAACAAAAAGAAGAATTTCACAACCTAGATAGGCTTTGGCTACCTATCGTGAAAGGTTGCAATGTCAGTCCGCATATTTCTAAGCCTTACTCGAAATAAGATGACATTGGTGTGGTATAGCACTGAACGGACCTAACAGCAAGACATGTCTTTATGCTATCTACTGAAAGACTAGGTCTTGATAAATTACTATTTCTTAATCTACATATGTTAGCATTGAGCATACGGTATTGATTATGCACTACTTTGACTTATCAAATGGTGCGGGTTTTTCGCAACCCAATAATCCCGATATATTGGGTAGTGGTGATTAATATCTAGCGGTGCTAGGATTGCTATTATGTTGAAACGTGCACGAGGTGAGTCTCGTTTGATAATGTCCTCAAGAGGAGCTCGAACAAAGTTTTATTATTCGGAAAACTGGCCAGTTGGAGTTTTATTACTCTATGAATAATAAATAAGTGTTTCTTGCTAAGTCCACTCTTGGAATTAATAAGATATTAATTAATTAAGTCCATAGC
Organism: Salvia hispanica; assembly: GCF_023119035.1. Classification (NCBI taxonomy): domain Eukaryota; kingdom Viridiplantae; phylum Streptophyta; class Magnoliopsida; order Lamiales; family Lamiaceae; genus Salvia; species Salvia hispanica. The sequence goes on from NC_062965.1 coordinate 44,775,001, forward strand.
AGACATTAATTAATTAATGGACATTTATATCTTAAGCGCGGGAAATAAATAATAAACAACGGAAACCCGGATTACTTGTAATTTCGGATTTGGATGGGGAGAGTTTAATATTACTTCTGTAGTGGCTGCTCGTAATATTCCAATATAAGCTTGTATTAAATTGTGGGTTCAATTTAATTAGTAAAAAGCTAATTGGGGGAGCCCATATCCAAAACCTTCCATAGATCCCTGTCTGGGCCCAAAAGGAACTTAATATAAATAGGAGAATAAAGGAGACAGAAATAATCACAATTTTCATACTTGTAATTTTCGAAATTTTCGCCCCCCCAGCTGAAGGAGATTTCGATTTCTACTCCTTTTCCCAAAAGGATTTCTTCTTGTCTTCTTTATTCGAGTCCTAGTATTTTGATAAGATCAGCCCACCCTGATATCGAGATACGGTTCGGGAACCAGAGAAAAGATCCATGGTCTAGTATTGAAGATCATCACGTGGAGAAGGCGCGAGCAATCAACGATTCTTTGGAGAATCAAATCGGTAACTCTAAACCGTAGAAATCATGTTTAGGATTTACTTTCTATGAGCATGAATTATTTGCGTTCTAGCATGCAATTATCTGTTTAACATGTGAATTGATTAATCGCATAATCGGTCAAATAGATCCTACGTCTGATTTATTTGTTTTGTACAAGTCTTCCGCTGTGCAAGGGGAACCAAACCCCATCAATGATTGGATTATCATGGGACTTTTAATATTGATGTAGCTAAGAAGAAGCCCATGGATGTGTAAAACCTTCACTCCATGGATGTGATTAACCCCTGGTCCAAGAGTATCTTGAGACTGAACTTATGCAGGAACAACTCGATAGCTCAGACATGAGTAACTCCATCAAAAGAGAAGTGGCAGGTTGGTGTGAAGCAGGGAAGACTCAAGGATTGACTGATGAGGAGATCACAGAAGCGATAATGGAATTCTGCAGGAATCCGGGATCTGCTAGGTCAAGAAGAATATGGAGAAGAACCCATTGCCCATTGAAGTACACCCACCTAAGAAGGAACTAAAGACGCTCACTCCAGGCTCGAAATATTCCTATCTAGAAAGGAGGAAACCCTTCCCACGATAATCAATAGCAAACTGACTCAGAGGCGATGAGTTGTTGGAAGTGCTGGGGAGGAACAAGAAGGCAATTGGGTGGACTTTATCTGATATGGTACGGATCAGCCCTGACCTCTCCATGCATCACATACGCTTGGAGGAAGGTGCTAAATCTCACATAGGTCCACAAAGTAAACTATACCTGAATATGCAAGAGGAAGTGTTAAAAGAAGTGTTTAAGCTTATTTCCCTAGGAATCATATACTTCATTCCAGATAGTGAGTGATTAAGCCCAGTATGGTTCCGAAGAAGTCAGGGATTCAAGTGGTAACCAACGACAAGAATGAACTAGTGCCTACAAGGTTGGTGACTGGATGGCGTATGTGTATAGATTACAAGAAGCTCAATGCCGCCACCCACAAGGATCACTTTCCTCTACTTTTCATTGAGCAGATGAGAGATTAGCCAGGAAGCAATACTTCCGCATTTCGGACGGGTATAGCGGCTACTTCCAGATCTATGTCGATCCAAACGACCAAGATAAGACCATGTTTACTTGCCCATTTAGCACGTACGCCTATAGAAGAATGCCATCTGGATTATGATTATGCAATTCCACAGGAACCATTCAAAGGTGTATGATGAGTATATTTTTAGACCTTCTAGAGGAGTGCATAAATCACCTAGATGTTGTGTCGAAAAGATGCCGAAAGAATAACTTAGTTCTTAATTTTGAGAAGTGCCACTTTATGGTCACTGAGGGCATCGTACTTGGCATGTAGTGTCAGAAATGGGCATTGAAGTTGATCAAGTGAAGGTAGAAGTGATTACTAAGCTCCCCTACCCGAATAACAAGAAGGAAATATGCGGATTACTTGGACATGCAGGTTTCTATAGGAGATTCATAAAGGATTTTGCAAAGATTGCGCAACCTTTGACAAGACTCCTTTAGAATGATGTAGAATATGAGTTTAATGATAGGTGCAAGGAAGCTTTTCAGTTCCTTAAGGATAGATTGATATCGGCTCCGATAATCCACCCGCCCAATTGGAATTATACATTCGAAGTAATGTGCAATGCGAGTGACTTGCAGTAGTGGTTGTGTTGGACTAGTAGATAGATGGGAAGAGTTATATTATCATCTATGCCTCAAAGACTCTGAACCAAGCCCAGAAGAACTATGACACCACGGAGAAAGAGATGATGGTTGTTGTTTATTCTTTCGATAAGTTCTGACCTTATCTACTTAGGTTAAGGGAAATAGTACTCACTAATCATGCAGCTATCAAGTACTTGCTAGCAAAGAAGGAATCTAACTCCAGACTGATCCGATGAGTGCTACTTCTTCAAGAGTTTGACTAGGAAGTTTGAGATAAGAAATGAACCGAGAATAGAGTTGCTAATCATCTGAATAAAATCATTCAGGGGATAACGAGGAAGCCATCCCAGATGCTTTCTTAGAGGAAAATCCGTACTGCATGGGAGCGCCTGTCAGACCGGTCAAATGGGCGAAGGTCTTAGCGCTCTGGTCCAGAGGAAACGGAAAAAAGGGAAAGGTAAAATGAATGTAGAGCCTTGGTATGCCGATCTAGCTAATTACTTAGTTACTGGAGAGCTACCTTCAACCCCAGAAGTAACTCGAGCTCTAAAAATGAAAATCAAGAGTGAGGCCAAATACTACTTTTGGGATGACCCCTATCTGTGGAGAAAGGGCACAGATCAGGTCATTCGAAGGTGCATACCTGATTGGGAACAAGAGGATGTTCTAATTCATTGTCATTCTTTAGCTTATGGAGGGCATTTTGGCCCCAAGAAGATAGCGAGGAAAGTGCTAGATAGTGGATTCTACTGGCCCCCAGTTTGCACAGGGATGCATACGAATTCTGTTGGAGCTATAAGAGATGTCAGCTAACTGGGGGGATATCAGTGAGGGATGAGATGTCTCAAATACCGATAATTGTGTGTGAAATTTTCCTTGTGTGGGGTATGGACTTTATGGGACCCTTTCCATCATCTTTTGGAAATACCTACATATTGATGGTTGTGGATTATGTGTAAAAATCGATTGAGGCAAAGGCTACGAGCTCATGCGAATCCAAGGAGGTTGCAAAATTCTTAAAAGCCAATATATTCAACCGCTATGGGATTCCCATGGCAATCATTTCTGACTAGGGCACACATTTTTGTAACCGGACCATTGAAGCCTTGATTAGGAAATATGGAGTCCACCACATGCTATCTAGGATTGACGCCCCTAGTGTATGTAATCTATGTTTGTACCGTATGGCAAAACATAGGAGAATATGGAGCAGTGGTTTAGTGAATTATACCACTTGCATGGCATAATCCTGTAAACGATGCTACATACTCACCACCTCTATCACTTCGAACATACTTAATTTGACAATAAAGTTGATTTTCAGTTTCATTTTTTAAGTCTTTAAATGCTTCAATTGTCTCATCTTTACTTCTTAATAAGTAAATGTGACAATACCTTGTGCAATCATCTATAAACATGATGAAATATTTTTTACCACCTCTTGTTGGCACAAATTTCAAATCCACATACATCTCGTCTGTATGGATCAACTCAAGAGATTTTGTGCTTCGCTCTACCGAATGGAACGACAGCTTAGCCATTTTGGCTTCAACACACACTTCACATCTTTCTTCTGAGTTAAACGTATCTACTCTTAGTAAATTAAGATTTACTAATCTTTTTATAACATTTAGAATTACATGTCCCAATCTATTATGCCATAAACCAGAGCTCTCAAGCAAATAAGAGGATGTGTCTTCTTCCTTATTGCTTATTCATTTTCCACAGTGAATGACAGTAACATTCAGCTCAAAAAGTCCATTCACTACATGGCATTCACCTATGAACTTCCATGTTTGTTCAATATAACCTTTTCACACTCAAATTCTACTGAAAATCCATTATTTACTAGAAGTGAGCCACCAAATTATTTCGGATGTCTGGGACATGCAGCACATCCTTAGGGGTAAGAACCTTTCCAAATCCTAATTTTAGGAACACATTACCCACACCAACGACCTTAGAAGAGGCTTGGTTTCCCATGCGTACTTTTCTACTACTTCCAACAGATTTGTAAGTAGAATAAACACTTCTCTCGGAGCACACATGACATGTGGCACCCGTATCAACAAATCATTCATTAGAATTATTACCATGGTTCACATCGGAGACCATTGCAACCACCTCGTGATCTTTGTTGTTTATAACAACACGTTCAAATAATTTGCAAAATATTGTCTCCAGCAATAAGTACACAATTATACTGAACCATATGTGCACTGGTATATTCAACAACCATGCATCTCAATTGCTACTACCAAGTCTAAATCGGTCTTGCTTGTCAAATGACAAACGATAAATACAATTCTCAAGGAATAGATCTCAAGGAATTAACCATTTCGTAGCCCATGAACATTGCGACTGCCACTTACTTCATTCCAGCTTTGGATTTCATGTTTCCTCCAACTTTGATTGATTTAATCCTGTCTTAGAAGAATACAATAATTTGTCTTGTGATTGTTAGAAATAATGGGACAAAATTCTCAAGTCGTGTAGATTCGGTACTCTAACTAATACAATCGAAAGGAAAATAACAACAATAAATGGAATGAAACATTACAACGGAAATAATAAAACAAACCAACAATAAGTTGATCGAAGGAAGCTCTCTTTCCGCAAGACAAATTACGCACCGGCTAGTGCTCACGGAATGGCATATTGTCCTCAAAGATAAAAAGACTTCTTCCTAGCGTGTTGAAGCACCTCAAACCAGCTAGGCACCAGCGAACTTGATAGAGTTCCGAGAATCGAGCTAGACAATGCTCTTAGAATGCACACTATGATGTAGAAAGCTTGAGAGAATAGAAGATGATATGCTGATGTATTTCTCATCTCTCAAACCCACCTATTTATAGGATTGGAGAGGACCACTTCAAAAGTCTTGGCATTAAAGATCCTCATAAACCACTTGGAGGCTACCATAAGTTGAAAAGCCAAAAGAATTAAAAAGATCCTTGTCGATGCACTCATTGTCATTGCCGTAGATCCTGTCCCGGAGTGTCATGCATCGTGCCTGCCCAATCGTACGAGACCCTGCCAAAAATTTCCATAAATTAAATGTTGAAATTAAAAATATCAAAACCCTAGTTTTTTACCTGACAAAGCAAGCATATCGCTTTCGTTTAAGTTTTTTTAGCAAATTTGGAAATGAGGGCTTGGAGACAATCGGTGACGCAAGGAAGATCGTTTTCAGCAAGCGCTCTGGTGGCGGTGAAGGAGGAATCCCTCCTCCCTAGCTTCACTGTCCACGACAACCCTCCAACAGCCACCGTTGCATCACGCGCAGCCACAACCTGCACGTCCGCGCACGACACCACACCGGGGCATATCGCCTCCACCGCCTGCTGAGCGGCTTCCACCACTTCGAACCCTCTAACAGAATTGGCATTCTGCATTGCAGCTCTTTCTCCGCTGTCATCTTCCAATAGGAGTTGTTGGAAATATAAATTGAAGTGTCCCATGTATGTTGGGAAGAGAATTTTTGGAGTCTCAACTTGTTGGGAAGAGAATAACATTTATATTGTGGAGTTCCAATAAGTATAGTTTCTAGGTATATTTATATCTAGAGTTCTATAAATACCTATGTACTATGTATCAACTATAACAATTCAAAATCAATCAAAATGTAGCCTTCAAGAGTTCTTGAGTTTTATTTTCCGCATTTTACTTTTCAACATGGTATCAGAGCAGGTTCGATCCCTTGCATAGATCAATCTGTCTCTATAGCAACAAAAAAAAAATCTGCAACTTTGAGGTGCCAGATCTGTGTTTGTTTATGGCTGGAATTGTCTTCTTTTGGTCGAGAAAAATCAAAACTTTCAAATCACCCTAAAACAAATCCCATTATCTCAAACTATCGAGATTTCACGGGAGAACGGCCGAGGAACTACGTCGTCAATAAGAAGTGAGCATCCGACGTCTGCACAATGACGGCGTCGAGGGTGAGCAAGAGCAGGCCGCCCAGAAATTAAACTTTGTGGTCATCGTCAACGGTGAAGAGCCGGAGACGTGGGAGCACAATGGTCGGCGAAGCACCGACTGGTGATCGAGCAGGTGCCTAAATCTTGAGTGGCGGCAGCTCGATGTCGTCGGAGGAAAAAAAAATGAAGAGGCAGAAACTTTTTTCTCAATCATTGGGGTTTGAGCAAAGTAGAGCTACAATTTCCACCCATGAACCAAAAGTCAAACCAAACCTTTAGTTCTAAAATGAAGAGAGAGTGATGGTCAGTAAACTGTGGAGAAATTGAGGAACTGTCCGGCAAGAGGGGGAGAAGAATTACACTGCCGGGCAATTCCAAAATTGACAGGTCAGTAGTGAGGAGCCGAGAAGTCTAATATGACCGAAAAGAATGGCTGACAGTAGAAGCAGCAGCAACACCACAAAGGCTTCTAGAGAAGCGATGGTCGGCGTAAGAAGCTGACATCGGAAAAATGAGAAGAAGAAATGATGTGAATCTGGGAAGTGCCAAACCAATAGAACAAACGAAGGCATCCAATGAACCACACCGGAGCTGGGGTCCATTTCAAACATCAATATACCTATCAATATGGTGTCCAAATTCTCTTATAAGACCATCATTGTCTTCATCGTCAAAAGAGCTTCCCGTGAGTACCTTACACGCCTCAATCGGAGCCCGGATGAGGAAGTTATAGTTGTTTTACGAAAGTCGCGCAGTCCAACAAGCAAAACGCCTGACCACAAAGAAAATGCCCGGGCAAGGCCCCAAAACGCCCGGGCCGGGCGTTTTTGTCCGAAAATGTCAATTTTCAAGATTTTAAAGATTATTTTCCCTATTACTTTTGTTTTAGTATAAATACTCTTTTGTAGGGTTTCATTCTCAGCTTTTGAATATTTGTAAGAGACAATTTCTCCATATTTGAGAGCTCACCTTCTTCATCTTTTGAAGACTTATCAAATTCCTTCGGGTTGCATTCGATCTTTTGCCGGGCTAAGGTTGATTGTAAAGGTATGCTTGCTAGTTCTTGTGTTGCTAGTTTGTGGAGCCATTAGGTGTTTGTATGTGAAAGTGCCTTTGGGATTATTTTCTTGTTCTTCACCTAAATCATAACACTAATCCATCCTCTATCCTTTTATCCGTTTTTCTTATTCCATTTCTTGGTTTACCTTGTTCATTTGTTGGGTTTATTTACAAGAATAAGTCCGGGGCAAATTTATGAGTCTTCAATCTATAAGATTCACATTAAGAAATGTCGAGAAGATGGCCGGCCCCATCGAGAGAGGAGAAGCTACTGTCAAAGAGGGGGCAGCCGGGAGAGGCTGCGAACTAACATTATAATTGCAGAAGCGTTTGGCCGAGGGAGAGATATCAACCACTGCCAAACGATTTATCTCAAGAATCAAGAAGAGAATCGCCAACGTCTACGCGGCACGGGGAAGAGAGATAGCATCGCCACGCAACTGCTGTGAAAAGCTGGTGGGAATGAGATGTCGGCGGGAGGACGTCAAGAACCTGCTGCCAAAAGACGCTGCTGAACGAACAAAGCCGACAAGAGAAGAAAGGCTGAGTGGGGGAGGAAAGTCCCAACCGGAATATTCATTGAGATGAGAGAAGATGAAAGGCAAGTGGCCAACCCCGAGCAGCCACGCCCGAAGAAGAAGGTTAACTACACAGGGCCGAAAAGAAAGGCTAACTGCAGAGAGCCGAGAAGAACTGTTGCCGGTAGAGTCAGAGAGGCCTGTGAAGGAAGACCTGAAGGTGAAGATGTCGGACGGCCATAGTAGGTATGTTCGTTCCTGTTGACAAGGCCGAAGAGATAACAACAACAGTCAAGATAAGAATACAGAGAAGGGAGTTCACAGTTTTTCCGGCCGAGGGGGAGAGGAAGTATGCAACCGAACAACTCTCCAAACAAGGAGCTGGCCGTAAAGGCCAAAGATGATCGATGACAGAATGGCCCAATCGATGACTGATTTACCGGAGAAGAAAGTAGCAAGACAGCCGGAGAAAGACCCGCTAGGAAAGGGCGCATGAAAAAATGTTGAGAAGAGGCCGCAAGCCGCTGCAGAAGGTGAAATGAGGCGGTTGTTTGAAGTCGTCCGTATGCAAGGATGTGTAATTTGGGCCTAAGTGTTATTGGGCTCAAGAAGAAAGAAAAATGAAAAGAATGGGCTCATAAGCTTTGAGCTGCAAATTAAATTCAGTCCAAAGACTTGTTAACTCCTCGACATAAGTCTAAAATGTCTGATTGAACTCCTCGGCATGAGTAAAAACTGTCAGTCAAAAAAAAAAAAAAAAAAAAAAAAAAAAAAAAAAAAAAAAAAAAAAAAAAAAAACAAATTATTTACCAAAATATATAATTAAGCATAATAAATAAATTAATTACTGTAAGAAAGAATATTAGATGAATACCTGAACGAAGCAATCGTGGAAATGGAGGCGAATAAGGGAGGCCGCCATCCTCTGCTCGTTGGTCACGGCCTGCCTGATGGAGGCCTGGTTGTACTCAGCGCATTGGGGCATGTCTGTCGTAGAACGTCGAAGATAGTTGTGCGTCGGATGGCACGATGAAGAGTATAGCAAGTGTTGCAAAATAATGATAATAATGGTTCGATGAAATCTTCAACTTGCTTACGACTGTGTTATTGAGGTTGAGCGTAAACAAGAAGTTAGGAATAATGATTGAAGAGATTGTTAATTAGCTCAATTTATAGGGGCTTTTCTTTTGGCGGTGAATTTAAAAAATTAATGTGTTAAAGGTTAAAGTGAAGATAATAAAGTTCGACGAGAAATAAAGAGAGATTAAAATGAGCAAAGTATGAAAGAAATAAAGGTTTTTGCAAAAAAAAAAAAAAAATAACTCAACCTTGGAACCGTCCGAAAAGAAATACAAACTCAAAGACGGAATTAATGTAGTATTGCAATATTTTTCAAATGCCATCTTTTCCTTAAAACTGTTTTTCTTTGCTTTAAAAGTTCTAATTGGTCTCACCACGACTTGCCACGTTTTTTTAAATTAGAAGATTAGTAGTAAGAGCATATCTGATATTTCAAATAAATTATACGTACGTGGTTCTCAACTCATTAAGTATATTATTGGAGTTGAAAATTCTCTAGTACTCTATTCTGAATCAGTTTTTGTGTTACTAGGAATATTACTTTGTAGTTTGTACGCAACAAATTTGACATTACTAATCCATGTATAATGTCAATTAAAATATGTAATTACAAGTGTAATTTCATTTTATCATATTATCGTAAAACTACGACTTACATATGGAAAAGAAAGCTAACAGCAAATAGGGATCGTGATACAAATATTTCTGCAACTTCATTTAATATCCTTTATAATCTAGAATATCTTTTATACTATTATTTTTGTCATTTATTTTCATAAGTTGTCAGGATTATATTTGATTTAGTTTGTTCGAATTTGATTTAGCTTCTTTATTGTTGGAGAACATTATACTCCACGTATATTATAAATATGTGTGTAGTATTTCATTATGATTAAAAAGAATGAAGAAATCTGAAATATCTTTTGTATTATTTTTATTATTTATTTCCACATGTTGTTAGGACTATATTTGATTTAGTTTTCTTATTTTAGGAGATTGTTGGAATCATACTTAGTCAAAGAACTTTGACCGATAATAAATGTGACAAGACATTTAATTTTGTAAAATTAAATGCAATAGCGTTGATCTACGTTCTGAGTAGATGACACTAGTATATTCATTCTCTCAAAGCAGATTCCCGGTTAGTGAGAAAAAATGTATTAAAGTTGGTCACAATAAAGCTTAAAATGAGCTATGAGAAAAGTCAATGGATTAATTAAGTGTTAATTATCCCACATCGGGGATGATAAACCTCTTTGAATAGTTATTTAATAAGATGAATTATTACGTGTAATAATTATCGTTGACTAAGATGGGCAATAGAGGCCACACGCGTGCGCCGCCGCCCTCTTCGCCGAGGCCGTGAGCTGGGAGTTGCGCACCTGGACCTGTGACCCATGACCCGTGCACCGTGTCCCGTGGACTTGGACTTGGATCTTGACAATTACACGTTGAGTGTGGTCCGAGCCCCACCTATTCTTTTAGTCCACATCAAATTCCAGTTGTCCCTGACGCATGGCAAGTCCTAGTCCACGATGGACCCCGACGCATCGTGTGCCAAAAGGTCCACAATGAATCCTGTTGTGTACCGTGTCTAGATGCATCATGTCTTTTCAGCTCCGTAACAGCTTGTAACCCCCGACGGTCATAGTCAAGCCATAATGACATACATAATGGTTTTTGACTCCAGCAGCTCCTAATGCAGTGGACATGGCATATAAATCGGTAGTCACTGTTGGGGTATATCGCAGCGGATATTGCAAATTAAATAAATTCACAAAAGAATCTATTTAGGAGATTTTGTGGATCGATTCAATTTCATGCTTGAACATGTAGAGACATATTATTGCGCAATTAATCACATAATTTATAATTAAATTATGATGTTGAATACTTACAATTATGATTCTCCAAAGAATCGAAGTGGCTCGCTACTTCTCCACGTATAGATCTTGAAGCTTGAATAAGATTGCAAGACCAAGGATCTTCTAATCTATGACCCTTAATTCTATAGATCTAAATTCCTTGTGGGAGGAATCTTTTAGAAATTATAAGGATCTTGAAGGAGAAGACAAGAAAGCCAAAAACACACAAAAGGGGAATTTTCCAAAACCCCTATGGGAGAGAGGGGGCCGAAAATTCTAGAGTGTGGAGGCTAGGGTTTTTGTTGTGTATTTGTCTCCTCTCCTTACATTCTTATTTATAGAGTTTATGATGGGCTAGGTTAGGAGTCTATGGGGCTTGGATTGGGCCCTCCCCAATTGGACCTTCTTTACTATTTAAATTATAACCCGTAATTCAATATAAGGCCAATGGAATATTTCTTGTCCCACTATCGAAGAAATACTAACCGCTCATCCAATCTGTGATTACAAGCAATCCGGGTTAACCTTTTTATTATTTCTCGTGTCTAAGACTTTCTATATCCATTGATTAATTTGTAGTCTGCTATAGACTTTAAATTAATTAACATCTTTTTATTTCCAAGAGTTTGTCTAGTACGAGATGTATATTAATTCAATGAAGAAGATTTAGACTGATTTTACTTTCCCGCATTTTAATCATATAATTAAATATATAATTAAATATATAATAAATACAGTCAATACTCATTAAAGTAAAATACACAGTATGAAGAAAACATTTATTATTCTCATTAAATAAGGAGAGTTTACAATATACAAGCAATTTATCAAATTCATAATAAACTCAAAAAATACTTTTTAGTATCTATGTTCCAACAGTCACTCCATGCATTGCTCACAATATTGCATACCAAGCATAGCATTGCATTGCATAGCTCTTTCATTCTCTCTGCATAGTCTTTCGTCGAAACACTGCCCTTGCCATCATCCTGTTCAGCGGAGCTTGTTTTGTCTACGGTGCTGCAACGAACAAGATGAAGTTGTTTTATCTTTAAGGACGATACGCCAATCCGAGAGCACTAGCGGGCCTATCATCTTTCGGAAAGAGGACTCCTCGACTCAGCTTACATCTTTAAAGTTTACAGTTTCGATTTTTGAATTTTCAATTCAGTTTATTTTCGTGTAATCTCTTATTCTTCATTAGGTCGTATTACGCACATTTAGTGTATCTTTGTATCACAGTAATTTCACAACAGAAAATAGTATTTGGTTGACAGGTAACATAGTATCGTTGGAAGCACAATTTGATTTATATGATTAAACTTGTTGTATGATTTGATAGAATTGTTGGGGGATACTATCAAAATTTATATATTGGTTGATATCAGATTGAGAAATATAATATGAATACATGTTGTACACTTGTACTACGTTCCAAGTACTAAAGTTATTACTTTGCGGGGGTGGCGATATAGATTAAAGTTTTAGAAAGTATTCTAGAATTCGTTTACACTACGAGATTTTAAAGCTCATCCCTTCTTCTCTCTTTGGAAGAGTAATGTAGCGAGGTACGCTTGTTGGGCAACTGCGCATATCAATTCACTATTTAAGTTAGAGCGGTTTACGTAGCATGTTTAGTTAAGGATCTTTTATATATATAATTGAAAGGTATTTGTTATAGCAGGTTGCTAATTATGTAATACTTCAATTGTTATGTTTTAAGGAAAGAAAATACTAGTAATAAATGGTATATAAACATGTACTCCCTCCGTCCCAAGGAATATGACCCATTTCTTGGGTGGCATGGGAATTTATGCAACTTTATTTTATATGTGAGAGTAAGAGAAAGGGAATAAAGTAGAGAAAAATGTGTTTTCATTTTTAATAATAGGTCATTTTAGTTGAGACAAACCAAAATAGGAAAGTGAGTCATCTTTAATGGGACGGAGAGAGTACTTCATAAGAGATTAAGCACATTAAAGTGTGACTCCACTTATTCAATTTAATTAATTGAACAAGGGGTGTTACATTTGGGACGGGGGAGTATAATATGTAAATTAGAGAATCAACATTTTGATAGCAAAATGGTGTGCAAATTGCAGAATATACAAATAATATAACAACCAAGGGCGCATATCACCCGACCCGGTCCTTTGCATTTTGTCTCGTTGTCCACTTCAAATCATGTGCATATACACAAATAACTGTTAGTTACCCACATTTTGAATGGGCATGGAGCCGACCCGGTCCATTGCAACCTGTCATCGATTTTTAATGCTAATATTAGTATGAGTTATTTTAATTAAGTTGTACATTAGTGGAGTACAATATTTTTCTTCATACTAAAGCCATGTTGATTTTAATAATATCAGAATTTAATCTAAATATTGAGCTCTATGATTTAAACAATATTTTGCATTACTTCTTTTTGCAAATTCAATAATTAGTGTTACATATACGGAATATATTTCATCCAAAATATTTTATATTCCCCCGTCCCTAATAAATAGATAACATTTGAAATGGTACGGGTTTTAATGCATAATTGGTGAAGTAATAGAGTCATGGAGACATAGAAAAAAAAGTAATTGAAAGATTGTTAGTGGAGAATGGGTATTACTTGATTAGAAAGAAAAAAAAATTCCTTAAATAAAATTAATCTGTTTTTAAGAAATATCCAAATTAGCAAATATGATCTATTTTTAATAGAGAGAGTATTTTATAATAGTACATATTTCACAAAGCTCAGTTGTATTGGTAGCTTAATTTTCTAGAGTTCCGATTTAATGGAAAGAATATTCTTTTATTCAAAGGAAGACTCACCATGATTATCTAATACAATCATCCTCCGTTATTAAATATGTCATATTATACAATCTACCTCCTTAGTTAAATATTTTATATTTCTATTTTAGACCATTACTCATTAAATATTTTATTTCATTTTTAATAATTTAGTAAGTACTTCATAAAACATCTGTTTTTATTATAAAATTAATATTTTATATAAAAATAAATATAAAAATTCATTAACTTTTTACCATCTATTTTCATGCACGTTTTTAATAAGATGTGATAAACCAAAATAGACATTTATTTATAGAATCAGAACATAGGGACGTGTTAAAATGACAACCCCTCTTAAAATAACATCATACCACCATTTCTAGCCAATCATTTGTACGCGTGGACGAATAATCAGCTGTCATGTGGCAATCATAAAAAATTCGCAAGAGTAAATTTACGCGGACTGCAACATCCAATACTCTAGACTGCAATATCAAGTACTCTAGACTGCAAGGTGACGCGGCCTGCAATATCCAATACGCTGGACTGCAATATCCAATACGCTAGACTGCAATCTATAGATTGCAGTCTAGCATTTATACTATTGCAGTCTAGCATATATAATATTGCAGTCTAGCGTGGTATCATAGTGTCACTTTAAAAATGTTGTCATTTTAACGCACCCCATTAATAATCAATTTGAGTCGGTATATAAAAGAAGGAAAAAATTAGATTTACTTCTTTTTTAGTACTCCATTTGACAATCTATTATTGAAACCATGATAAACACTTGATAGAAGCAACCACACTGAATTACATGATCACATCACATTCTTCGAAAACGACACATTGATTTATTTAAAATCTAGTAGTATCGATCTTATCTTAATTAGCAGAACCACATGTCTTTCTAATTATCCCATTTCCGCCGGTTAAGGGTTCGATATCTCCCATTTTGATCATGGAGGCGCCGAAATCCGATTGGAAACTCCTCGGATTGTTGATGTATCCCTGCACAATGCTGTCGCTCGATCCGCCGCTGAAGAGAACTTGATCTGATGCCAGCAGCCCTTTCAGCTGAACCAAATTCCTGAAATAATTGTTGTCGAACGAATTCGGCGTCACCAGATCCAGAGGCGCCAGATTGTTATTGCCGCCGGTCTGAGGACACCCCCGCTGCCGCGTGCTTGCGAATCCGGGGTCGATGCTGGTGTTGCTGTAGATCCTGGCCCGGAAAGTCGCACATCGAGCTTGGCCGATTGTGTGTGATCCTGCAGAATTGTTTGCATTTTAACGCACTCTTATATATATTTATCATGGTAATAAATAATCCATTCGTCTGGTAACACTATCCCACTTTTGACTTAGCTTGGATTTTAAAAGATCTTTTGACTTTGTAAAAAGAAGGTGAGTAAAAAAATTAATGGAATATAAGTTTTATTTTTATATATTAGTTAATTATGATAAAATGTAGCAAATTGATTGAGTTAATGAAATGTGAGTGTATTTTTTTAAAAATATTGAAAGTGAAATAAAAAATTTATAGTTGAACGGACAAAAAAAATGAAATATTTAATACCAGCAGAGAGAGGGATTAATGATTAGTACAAATACCTGACAAAGCAACCATATCTCTTTCGTTTAAGTTTTTTCTTGCAAAGTTGGAAATGAGGGTTTGAAGAGAATCGCTGCCGCGAGGAAGATCGGTTTCAGCTTGTGTTCTGGAGGCGAAGGTGGTGGAATCCCTCCTCCCTAGCTTCACGGTCCATGATTGCCCTCCAACAGCCACCGTTGCATCACGCGCCGCCACTGTCAGCACGTCCGCGCAAGACACCACGCCGGGGCATATCGCCTCCACCGCCTGCTTCGCGGCTTCCACCACTTCGAACCCTCTAACAGAGTTGTTATTCTGCAATGCTACTCTTTCTCCCGTGTTATCATCCAATAGGATTGAGCCATCACATCCCTAATAACAATGACAGGTTAACTATACATATAAAGTTGAGGGCCCTTATCAATATTATTTTCTGTGTCCATCACTGCACATAACGATATACTCCTTTCATCCCACTCTAAGTTGATCATGTCTAATTCGGCACACAATTGTATGTAGTGTTGTTTTATGAGTTTAGTGGTGAAAATAAAGTAAGAGAGTGGTGTTTCTAGATACTATATCTAGAAATGTGTCATTTAGAGTTGGACATCCCAAAAAGGAAAATGTGTCACTTAGAGTGGGATGGAGGGGGTACTACTAACATATGATCGTGAAAGTGAGAGAATGTTAACCTGAACGAAGCAGTCGTGGAAGTGGAGGCGGACGAGGGACGCGGCCATCCTCCGCTCCCTTGACACGGCCTGCCGGATGGAGGTCCGGATTGTACTCAGCGCATTGGAGCATGTACTATCGTAGAATGTTGAAGATAGTTGTGCCTCACATGGTACGTTAGCAATCAAGGCTATAACAAGTGTAACAACATAATAATAATTGGATGAAATCATCGTGTTAATAAAGTAGACAATTTAGTATTTGGATTGATGATTGGGGAGATGATTTGCTAGCTCTATTTATAGAGGAAATAGTTTGAAGATTTACTATTACAACTTAAACGTGACTGATTCTTGCATGGCTGAGTCGTTATCTGTGTTTGAAAATTATGCAACGTGTAGTAGTACTAATACTTTTCAAAATTTTGCCGACTACTTTAACTGTTTGTGTTTTCTTTGGTTTGAATTTTCTCGAATTTTCTCACTCGTCACACTGTTTTTAGATTGTGATTAGTTTGCAGGATTAGATAAGCATTAATTATGAAATTGATGTGTAGTGATAACTTTATTAGTGGATAAACAGGTTTATATATTTGTAGTGGTGTTGAAGTTGCCAGTTCTATTAGTTTTATATATTAGATCAGTTGAAATTTACATGAAAGTTTTTATTTAATGATTATCTCATTTGTAAAATTTCATATTCTTCAAACCAAAGATTGCAATATAGTACTCCATTTGATAGTGACTTCGAGAATAGGGAAAAATCCAACTATCCTAACTTTGGATTCCAAAGTAGTCAATCAATCTACTATTTGCTAGTTAGCATTATAAATCAATTTCTAAATAATTTTCAATTTTATTGTAACATCCCACTTTTTCGAACTCTAATTTTAGAGCCGTAAAATTTTTATTGATGACGTGGGAGACGTGAATTAATTGACGAATGAATTTATTGCATGAGTTCTTATAACCAAGTCGCGTCTAGGGTTGAGTTTGAGTTGAAAAGTCAAACTCGTTGAGTATATGACGTGGCTTATGAATATTTGAATTAAAGGTGAAATTATGTGGTGAATTATTTGTTTAAGGGTGAGTGAGATTATTAGGATATTTCCATAAATACTTTAACCACATTTTTATTTCGAAATTTTCGACCCCTATGTTATTCAAAGGAGATTTTTGAAAATCTCCTATTTATGGGAGAAGAGATTATTCTATTATATTATTTGATCTCTTATTTATTCTCTTCCATGAATAAATATAAATATTCTAGCAAATTTTACCATACCTCAAGGAGATCTTGCCATATCTTATTTTAGTTAATAATTAAAATCTATTCCTTATGGGAGAACCCATATACACGCCTATTTCCAATATTTGGTGGGAGATTTATTATTTTATTTTGCTCCGTGATATTTTATTCTACTCCGAAAAATATACCAAACAAAATCTTGGCTAAATAAAAGCCAAGGATTTTCGAAAATCCCTTAATTTCCTACCCAAATTCACGCCACTTTTTCTTCCTCTCTACTTCACAATATTTATTTTATTTAATTGTGGAGAATCAAATCTTCCCAAATATTCTATTTAATTACCTAAAGATTTTATTGAACCCTATAAATAAGAGCAAGACCTAACCCTAACTACAAAATTTTTCGCCTCCCACCCCATATCACACGCCTCCTCTCTCTCTCCCCTCTCTCTCAATTTTCTTCTACTTTCTCCAGTAATTCTTTATCTTTTAAGAAGAACTAGAGTTTGAGCCTCAAGGATTGTTGAAGAATCAAGTCTCTACTTTGTTTCTACCATTTGTTTTGGCAAGAAAAGGTACCTACATATTAATCTCTCTTCATCTAACCGATTAATCGGTATTCTTGAACCCCCCATGCATCTAGATTGAGTGAAAGTGGGTTAAATGGTATATGGAAAATATGTGTGTGCGTGTGTGTGTATGCATGCGTGTGTGTGCGTGTGTGTATGTGTGACACGTGAATAACCCTCATGTGTGACATAAGTTGATGTTAGATCTAGGATTGTTGAGTGAATAAACTTATATGATGAACGTGTCTTGGTTTTGAATGATAAATGTAAACCGGATCGGTGGGAAAAAGGGGAAGCATTGGGACATGCATGATTTAGGAGTTGATGTTGAAGCTAATACATGATATGTGCATATGTGATTGAAAGGTGAAACTTTGGTTGCGAAGCCGGATAACAAAAGAGAGAAACGTACTTGAAATCTAAGCAGTCAAGGTGGACTTTATTCTTAAACTCTTTTATGTTGCAAATTTATGAAAGTGGAGAGATAAGGGTGGTTTAAACTGTTATGTCATGCCTGTGATTATTTTTGATGATGTTGTGCGCCTGATGCCTAGTTTGAGAGTTCGCTCCATTGGGCCATAGGGCTATGGATATGTATAAACGAATTCGGGTCCGAGTAGGGCCGCAAATCCTACCAGGCTAGTGTACACTGTGGGATCGGGAGCCATCCTTGCTAGTCGGCCGGTCTCGTGGGCGAAAAGTGTGGCCACACTTTCGCCGCACCATGGTAATGTTGTGATTGTGGAAATTGATGAGGAATTGGGGAGTTTGTTTGACTGACCAGTCTATGAAAATATTTTTGTGATACTCGATGATATTTATTTTGATAACTGTAAAACTCGAGTTCTCTATGGTAAGGTGGCATAATAAATAAAAGGTTTTGGCAACGAGTTCACTGCGTATTTCAAAATACTCAGCCCTGCATGTGTTTTCCTTATGTGCAGGTTGAACGGCGACGAGCGGTGGCGGGTGTTGAGCACATTAATAAAATAAGATGGATATTTTGAACTTCGAGTGTAGTTGTGTCTTCATACATAGCTTCACTTTCTCTTGGTTGCTTCCGCTGAATTTTTGAAACTTATTAGTATCATTTGGCTATTTTGAACTTATTCCTTTCGGTTTAGAAGATTGAGACATGTTGTGGTTTATTGTTTAATCTATGTCGAACCCTTGACTTTTGATCATAGTTTTTGGTATCTAATCTTCATTGATTTTTTTCTTGGTTAAACCGTTGACTTATTGCTTTGATAGTTTGTTTAATACCTTGGTCAAATCTCTTTAAATGAAACTCTAGCCTATGTTTTTATTGCTTTTAAGTCCGTTTTGGTAGCAGTCGCCGTATTTATTATACCCTAGAAATCCGGGCGGTTACATTTATACTCTCTCCTTCAACTCAAGTTAATCCCATCTTTCCATTTTGAGATACCACAAATATTAGTCTTTTATCTTAAACCTGAAAGTTTTCTCAAATTATTAATAATAGTGTAATCTTTTTTTTCTTTTTCTCTCGTATTTTGTTCATTTTTTTCCTTCTTTTTCTTACTTTATCAGTTTTTTATTAAACTTGTATCATCCGCCCATAGGACTATTTTCGTTGACGGAGAAAATAACATGTGCTTTTATCCAATTATCCATTAGACCTCACCTAATAGTAAGCATTACTTTACTCCCCCGTTTCCTCGCTAAGTCATGGGGCGTAATTTTTTGACATGAGTTTTAAAAAAAATATAGTGTTTCTAATTATACGGAGAGAATAAAATAAGATAATAGAAAAAATAGAAAGAAAAAATATAAGAGAAAAAATGTAAAAGAAAAGGAAAGGACTCACGTAGCTTAGGAATCTTTATAAATATGGACGTGGTCTTTCATAATAATTAATCCACGAAGAAAGTATTATCGTTCGCCTTTCCTTTGGAACAATTAACCTTGAAGTAACTCAAGTTGAAAAATCAGTAGTGTTTGAAATAAAGAAATTGATTATCGCCTTTTTCTCTACTCTCAAGTGGAGTAAAAAGAAAGAATAAACAGCAGTCAGAAATTTGATCATTGATTGATCAATCATAGTATGCCTATTGACATCGAATGTAAAATAAAATTTTAAATGTTGTACTATATACTCCCTCCGTCCCACTTAAAATGCAACATTTGAGAATCGGCACGGGATTTTATGTAGTGTTGTTTTGTGAGTTAATGAAGAGAGAGTAAAGTAAGAGAGATGAAAAAATAGAGATAGAGTTGTTTCCATTTAAGAAAACGTTTCATTTTTAATGGGACAACCAAAAAAGGAAAACGTTGCATTTTTAATGGGACAAAGGGAGTACTACTCTGACATTATATACTTTCCGACTCCAACTTCCTGTCTTTTTATCGGTTGCCCTCTTTAAATTGATTGTACTTCAAAACTCTACAAACTCATCAACATTTCAAATTATAATTAACTAACTCAAATACTTAAACAAAACATCTAAATCTAACGAAAATAATCACTGAATATCACTCAAATGCTGAGTTTATCAGGACTCGGGCTCGTTGATTCTTTCGAAGATCCAGCTGTCTAATCCCCTAAAGGGAACTGGATGAAAATGACTTCGCCGGCCCATATGCACATTTCTATTTCTAATACTCTCTCCGTCTCACGATAAGAGTTTTATTTTGTCATTTTGTTCCATCTCACACTAAGAATTTTATTTCACTTTTATCATAAATGATAAATAGGTTTCACATTCTACTAATTTATTACACTCACATTTTATTATAAAATTAATACTATCTTTGTTCTACCCAAGATGTCCACAATCTTGAATGACACGGAGTTTTAGGAATACTCAATATTGTGGACATCTCTTTATTACGGTATAATAAAGAGAGAAAATGTAGTTGGGTGTTTTAGTGAGGAGAGATGAGAATGAATTTGTTTTCAAATATAAAAAAGTTGACATATTAAGTAGGACCAACTAAAAAGGAATGATGGACATCCACAGTGGGAAGAAGGGAGTATATATATAAGCGGGGCTTATATTGCACTAACTTATTTAGTCCATTTTTTCACATTTCATAAAATTCGTGTCATAACTAAATTGGACTTTTATTGTGGAATGGAGGAAGCGCTAGTTAGATGTCTGCTGGTTCTTTTATCCAAAGAATGATCGCCAAAATTTTCAAAATCTTGAAAATCAAAACCTTTTCACATCGTCTCTCTTCTTCAGCTTTCTATCACTCCCCTTCACTCTCACATGTATTATAAAAGAAGGGAAAATGAGTAATTGTTTTCAGTCGCATGGCCAATTAATTCCCTTGCAGTCGAAGCAGCATTTCCAAGGAACAAGATTTGGATGCCCAGGGGCCAGAGCTGTGATCAGAGGCAAAAATGGGATGGGACCACTTTCTTCTAATAGACTAAAAATTCTAAGTTAAAATAATTTTAATCATTATTTAATTTTAGCTAGTCTATTGGGTAACCCGATATGCCCAAAATACGTGTACTTGAACCTGATCCTGATACCTATAATTTCGGACATCAGATACCAAATACCCAATAATTTTTGAATCAAAGTTGGTTAATATTCCCTCTGTCCAATAGTAGATGTCACACTTTCCTTTTTAGTTTGTCCCATAAAAGATGTCACACTTCTTTTTCTGAAAAAAAATTCTCTCTCACATTAATATAAATATATTATTTTCTCTTTTCATTTAACACAAAAAAAAAATACCTCCTAAAATCTCGTGCCAATCTCTAAGTGTGACATCCTATAAAACGGAAGGAGTACATGATATCCGAATGGACAGTCCTACTAAAATGGAACAAACCATTCAAGTTTAGGTAAAACACTATCTAATGGATAAAGGATATGCAAAGGTAGGATTAAAATATAGAGTAAAAGAGACATGTAATGGGAGGATTAAAAAATAGAGTAAAAAGGTAAGAGTTTACCTTGTACTCGTTCTCTTTCTTTCTTTTATTATACTCCAATCGTAAAACTCTTTCTTTTTTTAGTCCATCCCATGAGAATAGTTATTTTTTTATTTTGAAAAGTCTTTTTTCTTTAGTGGTACTTATTCTCCACTTACAATACCTTAATTACTTTTTCTCTCTTACTTTACCAGTTTTACTTAAAACTCGTGCAGAACTCAAAGTGCATATTCTTTGGGGACGGAGATAGTACTATTTTAGTTGAAAATATTCTCCATCTCGGTGATAAAAACATCTTTTCTATTGATATCTAATTACCATAAGTCTATTTTATATTAAAACTCGTGCCGAACCCAAAGTGCATATTCTTTGAGGACGAATGGAGTACTATTTTAGTTGAAAATATTCTCCATCTCGGTGATAAAAATGTCTTTTCTATTGATATCTAATTACCATAAGTCCATAACTAACTAGGTATATTTTTATGTGAAATTTGTTTTAGTTTTTTCTTATTATAGAGAAGTCGTCGATCAATATATGATTTTTTAAGTTTGTTTAGTTTGTTATCGATATCTAATTACCATAATTAACGAGGTATAATATGGTGTGAATTTTATTTAGTTTGTCTTGTTGTAAAGAAGTCGTTGTGAAATTTGTTTTTTTTTCCTTATGCATTATATCGTTGATTGATAGTTTAGTCCATGCATATCCTCTTTTAGTAAAAGAAAAGCATATCCTTTAGAAAAAGAACCTATTGTGTCATAGATAAATCGGTCTGACTAGTTGTGAGTGTTACATTAGTTAGTTAATTAGTATTACTATTAGAAAAGGACAGATTAAATTATTGACTTTTCTTTGAATATTAATCGAATTTTTGCATTATTGGATTGAAAACACTATCAAGTAGTATCAATTTTAAGAAAATGATGGATTATGTTATTCACCTTTATTTGGATATTAGTCTTCGGTTACATTTAAAACGGTAGGTGATGACTAT
Source organism: Salvia hispanica (assembly GCF_023119035.1). Lineage (NCBI taxonomy): Eukaryota > Viridiplantae > Streptophyta > Magnoliopsida > Lamiales > Lamiaceae > Salvia > Salvia hispanica. The sequence continues at coordinate 44,797,413 of NC_062965.1, forward strand.
CAAAATGTCTAATATAGCAGCCTAAAACTTAAACATCCCATAAATTAATATCATGTGCCTGTATAGATAAAACATGAATAGTAAAGTTGTAATTGCCTACTTTAGTTGTACTACTTGTTAAAAAAAGCATAGAGCATAACTTGCCCAACTCCTATTGGAATTGTTACTTTCTATTATTGAGTAATGAGTAGTAGTATATGATTTATATTGACAATTTAGTTTCTATAAATTCCAGATGTTAATAAATAAGAGGGAGTACAATATATATTCTGATATTTGAAAAAAAGATTGTAGGAACTTCAGTGTGTAGTTTGAATAATCAAATATATGATTTAAACACGATTTTTAGGAATATGTGAAACAAGGTTAATCATTTAAAAAAAATATGTAATAATAGAATATGTAATAGAATTAATAGTAAAATAAGACACGAGCCTTTAATCAATTTGTAAGGATTAATTGGTTGTAAATCCATTAATTAAGTGAATTTTGAGTTTTACCATAATTTATAAGTTTGATGTATAAATACGTACATAAATTTTTGTGTATAATGGAAGTTCCACCCTCTCGAATTGCAACCAAAATTGATTTGGCATCGGAAATAGATAACATGTAAAGTTCAAATACCAAATAATATCCTTTTAATGTTTAAAATTTAAACTAAAATAATTACTCCTATTATTTAAACCCGACACATCATTATCATTTCTATAATAAGATGAAGAAAAAAATCAAATCAACATGATTTGTGTTGAATTTGGCACATCTTCTATTTATGAGAAGACGTTGCTTTTTATTTACATGAAATTAAAATCTAGGACAAATTTCAAAATACACTAAAGTACATATAGTATTTAAATATCACTTTTATAGATTAGGAAAAACCCTGAGTTCAATAAATAGTTCGCGGATTTACAATCCATTAATCCGATTTGTAATTTATATCAATAATTCAAACCCAATTTATGTGTAATGTGTACAATATGTGTATTGTTGGTATTTGTGTGTGTTTGTTTGTAGTTGTGTGTAACATGTGTGTTGTATATATGTGTGCTGTATTTGAAAGATGTTCCATGCTACACCTATTTTAATATCTTAATAAACGATTTGTGATGAATGTCGATATAATTTTAAAGACTGAACTATAGACTAAATTATGGCCATTGGATCTAGTTTTTTTATGAGATGTGTTGATGTGTCAATCTTCATTACAAACTCATTTTAATTCATTATAGTAGGTTTATTACTTCATTCTGGTACGTAATATCTTGAAACTATTACTTACTTCCTGTAGATTTTTTTTAAATGATTAACACATGCCTCATTCGAATTCATTGAACTGAATTTTTACTTTATTCACTTTAAAAAATACTTCATTCCAATAGGTTAATTACTTCATTGGACAAAGTTTTTACTTCATTCCAATAGGACCTTCAGTATGACTTCAAATACTTCACATACTTCATTCAAATAGTTTATTATATCATTTCATGTGTTTATTACATCATTCAATTAGGGTATCCTACTGGAATGAAGTAATAACCTACTAGAATGAAGTAATATAATATTCTGGAATGAAGTTAAATCCTCCTATCATGTTATGACTTATTTGCCCTGGGCTGAAGTAAAATAGCCTTGTGATGAAGGCGAAAATAATTTATACATTTGCGCATCTAAGGAGTGGATTTCCATATAATAGGACTCCTTAATGAACATTTCAAATCCATATCCTTAATTCAACGGTATCAAACGCTCACTTAGTTGAAAGGTTCCAAATCAACCGTGTCTAAATCACAAGTTGGGTTAAAGAACAATTCAACTTAAGTTGAAAAACTTGATAAATAAGCCCACCACAAATTAATGCAGCTGAACATGTCACAAATGAATTTATGCCTTAACAGAAAAAATGTACAGTAACAGAAAAGAACAATTCAAGAAACTCTATCAACAAGAACAAGTCTTGAAGCAGCATATACCATATTTATCTAGAGTACCACATACCACCACCCTCCAAAGCCAAGTGAAAGGAGCTTCTCAAATTTTCATTACAGCAGTGAATCTCATTTACATGTCGCCGGGAGGTCTTCATACTTTGAGCAGTTCCTGAAAGATAACAACAATAATGGAGTGGAAATGATAAATTCATAACATAAAAGAATAAGTGGCTACTACCAAATTTACTGCTGATGTGATGACCAAGAAGTTGATATGGACGAATTGATAACACAAAAGCTTACATTAGACCCGTCTATAGAGAGACTTTCAACCTTGTCTTACAAGGGGAGAATAGATGTTATTATAAGGATGCAATTTTGTTAACTAGATGTTCCACCCTGCAGGAAACGAGTGACTCCCCTGCCTCCCAGTGCAGAGTGGTAGGAGTCTGTATTTCCATACTATCATGCTTTAACAAGCAAGAAAAGACGATGCAAGGAGATATACCTTCTCTTTCTGTTTGAAGATTGATTCAATCTTCTTCATGTACTCATCCGTCACTTTCTGCAAATGGTGAACCGAAATTATCAACGAAGTTTTGGAGCCCTGAGATCTAACAAATACGGGATAGAATAACAAAAAAGGGAAAAATCGCGTACTTGTAATAACGCACAGAAATTGAGAAGAAAGTTGTGTATATATAAAATGAGCAATTTAATATTTCTAAGGTAAATAAAAGGCCAACAACAATGGACTTCATAGAATTATCAGAACACTTCTCTTTAGCACAATTTATTGATTACCCAGATATATTATGTTTCTTTATCAACATGGCAGTGCTCAATTTGGGTTGTAACAATGTGACAGATTGAAGACGATGACAGAGGAGTTTCTAGCTGTTTCAAACTCTTCTTAGTATACTTATAGTAGTAACTTAAATTGGTACCTGCAAATCAGCAGACAGGTCCTTCACATTATCCTCTGAGAGCTTCTTCTCCTGTAAGATGTCACAGGTTACAGAATCATGACATGGGGAGGGAAGGGGGTGCGAGAGAGACATACGAGTAGATTTTTTAGACCTTCTCAAGCTTCTCATAAGATTTGATAGCATCTCTTCTAATACTCCTTATGGCAACCTACAAACAAGATGAACTTAATGATTGTGGACTACAATTGCATGGGAGAATTATTTTTAGAAAAGGGAATCCAAAGTTGTAAATGGAGCAACTTAGCATTAACCTATTTATTTATATTTCCAAAGCTTACCTTGCCTTCTTCAGCCTGCTTAGCCACAACCTTTGACAACTCCTGCATAAACATAACAAAAAGCATATCAAGAGAGAAGGATCCTAAACGAGTCATATTGACAATTCTACGTTCACAAGAAGGTTTTTATAAGACAATTCACATCCAATTCCAGAAAGGCAGAAACCATTTGGATAAAACAGACAATAAACCCTACAGAAACCCATTCACTCAGCTACAATACCTTCCTCATTATTTGGTCAATAACGACTTTATCATAGACAATTCACGACCAATTCCACAAAGAGACAATTCACGACCAATTCCAGAAAGGTGGAAACCATTTGGATAAAACAGACAATAAGCCCTACAGAAACCCATTCACTCAGCTACAATACCTTCCTCCTGTCTGATGTGAGTTGTGGTATAGACAACCTAATAACGTCTCCGTCATTATTTGGAGTCATCCCAAGGTCAGAATCAATAATTGCTTTCTCGATAGACTTCAAGCTGTAAACAACAAGACAAACTAAACATAATTTGATAAACCACAATATATAGCATGTGACAGCCAGTTGAAGCAAACAAGTATGGGAAAGATAATCTCCATACCTTGACATCAGATTATTTAATGTAACAGTAAATCCAAAGTTGAATTTGATCCTAGTTTCCCAGCAATGACAAAAACTCAACAGAGACCATTATCTCATGGAGGTCCTACCTAACAAGGAGTCACTTTTCTTTCTGTTAATTTACATATGTGTGCGGGATGGACAAAACATGGTGTATTCACTAAGCATTTCACCCAGTTTCTATGCCAGTTCACCTCGAATGTCAATTCTAAACGACTGATTACAACTTTTTACAAATGTACTATCTACACATGATAAGGTGTATACCTGGATTTGTCGTAGGGCTGCACCAATATGGAACTTGCATCTGGAGTACTTATCTGAGCTATGCTCTTCAAAACAACTGGTGTTCCATAATACTCTACCTAAAAAGACGGTGCAAAGCGGGAAAAGGCAATGAAAAAACAATATGCAGTCATTTCTAAGAACGCAATATGCGGCAAGAACACAATACATCTATCTTGAGCATATGGCGCCAAGACTCCTTTGAGGATAACTGAACCGTTTCAATCAAACATCATCACATGACACTTTCTCACAAATCATTGATGAGTTCTATTACATATACATGTGGCTTCTTCTCATGACACAACTGGTGCTCATTAAACAAATTCATTCTTTCAGATCATGGCATTGAAAATATAATTGAAGATAGGCTACACATGACTAGTACATTCATGCCCAGTGCTAGATTTTTTCATTAAGTAAATCATCAATCGACGGGCAAAATGCATTAACTAGGACAAGACTAGCAGCTATATCTTCAAGTGAGTAAGAAATGTTCTACTGCATAGAAGATTGACAGAGAAAGCACAAAATATGAACCCTAAATATGAATTCCTAGATAGGGTAGCATATATAATGCTCTGATTCAATAAAAAAACATATGGAATTCGAACGCCGTCGTACCTCAATTTTGTCTAGTATAGCTGGATTTGCCCTCCCTGTCCTAATCGAATTGAAACTGGATCTAACGTTTTCAATAGTCTTCTCCATCCTTTCTCTCTGATCAATGAATATCGTAGCTGCATTCTTAACTCGTTGCAGAACAGAAATGGTTTGATACGAAAAGTCACGAATTTCTTACAGCATCTTCTTCAATCATCGACTTCTCTGCTTCAATTTCCTCGAGAGTTGCACACCGCACTCCCAATCTAACATTAATGCAAATTCATCAAGTTAAATACTGACAAATCATTAGATATTTCACGAAGTCAGGTTACCTCTCCTTTACTGCGTGCTTGATGAATAAAGGTTTCGCAGAAACCCCTGCCGCCGCCATCCGAAGCTTGGCATAATTCGCAGACGCACTCCATGAAAGCGCATTTTGTAAACCTGCAGCAAATTCAACCTCAACGACGAGTTACCCAATAGAAACAAGTAAAAGGAGAAGTGTGACCTGGGAATGAGGTGCGAGTTTTAGGAGCAATGGAGGCATAGAAGATAGGCGAGAAGGTCGTCGCCATGGGAGATGATACCACACAACTGTTTGATGAAATGCTTCACTCAAATTTTCCCAGTAGTAGAACGTACAATTTCTTTTCTTTTGCACTAAGAGTATCCCCATTGGTGACATCCACCCAACCCAACCCCAATCAACTTTTGAACTAAATAATCATTTCTCTTTCATCCACATATACAACCCTCAGCTTATTAAAACTTTTACATCCATCAATGACTCCAACTCAACCCCAATACATATTTTCTTTTTCATATACTTTCAATCAATATAAATTTTATATTTATTCAAATATATTTAAAAACTCATATAAAATTATATAAATTATTTTATAATTCAAATTTATAATAAAAAATACACAAATAAAAGAAATACGGTACAATAATAGAAAATAAACAAACCAAATTACAAACTAAAGTGAAAAATAAGAAAGATTACTAAAAAAGATAAACATTACAAATTCAACTATTTGTGCCAAATTTATCCCAAATGTGCTCAATCAAATCATCTCGAAGGGTAATATGAGCTTCTCTATTGCGGAGTTGGTCTCGATTTGTTATATAAGAACACAAACTCCCAATCCGTTGAGTAGAGTAGCAAAAAGCTTCAGCATTTCCTTCTTGTGCTCTTGTAGGTGTATCTTCAAAAAACTCAGTAGGATCATAATAATTTTGATATGTATCACGTTCATCTTCTACTATCATATTATGCATGATTATACAAGCAATCATAATTTTTCCCATCAACATCTTGTCCCAGACAAGGCATGGCCTTCGCAAAAATGCGAAACGCGCTTGTAGGACTCCAAATGCTCGCTCAACATCTTTTCTGATAGACTCTTGGAATTGAGCAAACAACTTATGCTTTTGAATTTGTGGAGAAGCAATTGACTTCACAAATGCAGCCCATGCAGGGTATATGCCATCAGTAAGATAATATGCCCTATTATACTGATGACCATTTACTACGTAATTAACAGATGGTGCTCGACCTTCTAAGACATCATCAAAAACAGGAGACCTATAGAGTACATTAATATCATTGCACGAACCTAGAGTTCCAAAGAATGCAAGTCATATCCATAAGTCGTATGATGCAACAACTTCCAAAATGATCGTTGGTTTGCCACTTCTCCCTGTATATTGTCCAGCCCATGCGTTAGGACAATTCTTCCATTCCCAATGCATATAGTCTATACTCCCAATCATGCCTGGAAACCCACGTTGATCTGCTACATATAGAAGTCTAGCGAGATCTTGTTCAGTAGGTCTTCTAAGATATGTGGCACCAAAACATGAGATAACACCTTCAACGAAATGTATTAGAGAATCTCTCGTCACCGTTGAACTCATCCACAAATATTCATCAACGACATCGGATGATGTCCCATACGCCAGCACCCGCATAGCTCCGGTACATTTATGTAACGATGACAAACTTTGTCTCCCTGTAGCATCGCGTCTCTCTTGAAAATACTCATCATTAGCAGTAACAGCTTCGACTATCCGAAGGAATACAGATTTGTGCATGCGAAATCGGCGTCGGAAGACCTCTGGCCCATATGTCGGGTTGGGACTAAAGTAGTCATTGATCAAACGCTCAGCACCAATCTCGCGTTGCCTTTCACAATACCTTTTTCTAACTGTAGAAGCTTGAGCCCCCACAATTAGATTGTGATTGGCGGATAACATGTTCTCAACAATTGTATAGATTTGATGATTTTGTTGAGAAACTCGTTACTCCCATTCATTGAGTGCTATGATATTTGAATCATCAGAACTTGAATCCGATGAAAGTGATGAGTTTTCACTAGAAGACATTTTTTGGAGGTGGAATGAGTACTTGGTGGTATCTTCAAAAAATTTCCACCAGCTATGTATAGACTAAATAGATTTGCATGTGACACTAAACGCCAAGACATGTGAGACACAATTGCAGTAAAGCATGTGACCTATCTAATTTTTGCATGATAATGTATGCGATGACAAAACGTTTGAGTGGCACTGTGATACATGTGACATTTCAAAACTTTTGTCAGATAAAGAAGTGATGTTTGTAAAGCATGTGACACACAATTGCAGTAAAGCATGTGACATATCTAATTTTTGCAGGATAATGCATGCGATGACAACTCATTTGATTGACACTGTGATGCATGTGACATTTCAAAGCTTTTGTAATGCAAGTAGCATCAAATTCATATCTGCAAATGCATGTGATAAAGTAATGATGTTTGTGACATTTCAAATACTTTTGCAGGAAAATGCATGTTTCACGAAAATCATATCTAAAAAAATGCATGTGATAAAGAAATAATAATTGTGACATCTCAATTGCTTTTCCAGAAGATGCATGTGACCATATCACATAAACTTAATATTACACAAATTTATATTACATAAAGTGCAAACAAAGATCACACCAACATACACCAAACTAACATTACATATTAAAAGCACACCAAACTAATATTACTTAAACTAATGTCACACCAAACGATGGTCTTACATAACTTATTATCACACCAAACTCATATCAAACTAAAATCATTCATTTTTTAAACACAATATCCATTAGTTGATGTTTCATCTCTTGATCTTCTGGGGACAAGTGCTCTTTGTCCAACAACTTGATCAACATTTTTTGGTACATCTTCATAGAGGGCTTTTCTAGCTTTTCACGCTCTATCTGCAGTCGAGCCTTCACTAGTTCGTTCTCATTATCTTTAGCTAGCCTTAGTGCATGAAGTTCTGCAGCAACTTGAGCATTAGTAGAATCAGATTGTGTTACCTTACTTTTTCCTTTTCTTTTTGCCTTGTCTCTGCCCATAGGCCGAGAACTAGTTGAATGGCCAGATGTAGGAGTTTCCGGATTTGAAGGGATAGTATACTCGCCAGATTCAGAAGTCTTTGTCCTCTTTGAATTGCTACCATCCTGTTCATAACCAACATTTTCATTATCAGGAGGAAATACCTGTGTTGTATCATGAATACTCCACTTTTGATGTTTGCTCATAACTTCATTAAACACTATCAAATCTTGAAATTTGTTGCCGCCTCCTCCTTGGTAGATGCTATGAGCGGATTTTGCACTGTTTTAAGGCCATTATTTGGTCCGTTTTTGTCATCAAAATCACTCTACATGTCCATTATTTGCATATTCTATACATTTTGGTATTTTGACGTGTTTTTATCCTTTTTTGTTTTTACTTTTTTTCCCAAAAGTTAATATGATGCTTTCAAAAGGGGAAGTGACAATTATGTATGATTCATCTAATTGTTTTCATAACGTGAGAGTTCGGGAATTTAGACCCCCACTTTTTAGTACTTTTTTCCTTTAACACCAATTGAGGAGGGGAGGATTTTCGGGCCCCAAAAAATTTTTGGAAATTTATTTAGGAGACAACCCTAATGTTAGTAATCAACGTTTGTTTTTGGGGAGCAAAAAAGCTAGGTGACTCGTCCTTTCAAAGTATTAAGGTGCTGGGGTATTGTAGTTTGGAATTTGTATAACCAAAAAGGGAAAGCACACCCCCTGGAAATTTCCCCCTTATCTCATACTTTTCTCCCCGGGATTTGCTTGTTTTTAGTTGTTTTTGTTTTAATATTTTTTTTTTTAAAAAAGTTAAAAAAAAAATTCTTGTTTCCCCGGATATAATTGATTTTAGTAGAAGATAGACACTTTGTGTACCTCTTCCCGTGTTCGAAAACCCGGTACAAACCCTTTTTGCTATCTTACTCCTCTTTTTATACTTGCGGGTTTTTATGTGCAAATAAAAAGTCTCAATTTTGGGGGCCCCTTTCTTGAGGGAAGACAATTCACTTTGGAGTGATATCTTAAACGGGATAATTTTACTATTTTGGTTTTTTAATTGCTTTCATTTTTTTTTTTTATTTTATTTATTTTATTTTTTTTTTTTTTTTTTTTTTAATGGATTTTCCCCTTGGGCGTAGGAAATCCATGTGGTTATTTTGATGGGGCACGGGGGTGATCTTTTTTTACGCCCCCGGTAATTCGATTACCCCTATGATGCACAAAGTTTTGTTCTAATGATTATGAAACATGTACGGGGAGGATCAACCCGCCCCAGTTGGGGGGTTTCCCAATTTGGGGTTTGCTTTAAACCGGGGGTTTTAACCATAGACGGTTGGGAAAAAAAAGGTTGGAGAATTTGGAAAAAAAACCACCCCTTGGAAAGAGGGTTGGCAAACCTCGCTACTCAAGTCGGGATCCGGAATTAAACCCGGGATCTTAGCCACAACCATAGGAAACAAGGCACCCCGGGGGTGGCCCCACCGGGGAAATAAACCCGAAAGGAAAATGTCACGGGTGCGGCTCGCGGGGGGAACTATCCCCCTCCGGGGGCAGGAGACCCGGGCAGGAGAGGAAAAGAAATAGAAAAACCCCCGGGTTTACCTTGTCACGATGATGTGCGGGGGCCCCGGGATTAACCCCGGCCCGACCCCGCAAACCTCACCAAGGGGGAGGGAATTCGGGAATTGGCATGGCTAAAGGCCGGGGGTCGCCACGCCCCATCGCGGGTCCCCCGGCCGAAAAACGGAAGGGGTTTTTACCAAAAAGCAGTGTCACCATTCCATATCCTCAACGTTTAAAAGAGAAAGGGCTTACCCGGTTTACCAAGTTCTTGGAAGCAATGAGCAAAGTCCACATCAACATTCCACTGGTAGAAGCCCTTCAAAAAATCCCCAAATTCCCCAAATTTTTTTAAAAGATGTTGTAAAAAGAGAAAGGGGGGGAAGTAGGGGAGACGGTGGGCCTAACGGGGGGAAGTCCCGGCGCTATCATTAAAAAAGGGTTACCCACCAAGCACAAAGATCCAGGGAGTTTTACATTATCTTGTGTTTTAGGGAATGATGTGGAGGTGGGCGTTATGGATTTAGGATCCAGTATTAATTTGATCCTTTATTTTTTTGGGGGAAAACTCGACGTTGATAGTATCCGTCCCCCCCAATCACGTTGCAAATGGCGGATCGTAACACAACAACGCCAATGGGGATAGTGGAAGATGTCTTTAAGAGTGGGAGAGTTTTTTTTTCCCTGGGACTTGTTGTTTTGGATATGCGGAAAAACAAAAAAATTGCCTTTGATCCTTGGAAGACCTTTTTACCTTGTGACCAAAATAAAATGTACAAAAGGGGGGGTGACATTGAAGTTGAACGATGAAAGCATCACATTTAACATCTACGGGAATGAAATTCCATGGAAAGGAGGGGGGGGAAGGCTATCAAGAATGCTTTTGTCATACAAATCGAAACCCCATTGTGGGGAGAAGTAGAAGTCACTTATCATCAAACCCGGGATCCTCTTGAATCTTGTCTCATAAACTCATTTACCCCCCTAATGCTGATTTATCATCTTGTGATGCAAGTGTTTTGAAAGGGTGACAGAATTGGAAGGGGCACCGGAGAAAATTCCTAAAAAGGGAAATGCTTTTGGCCTTGCGTACCCCCGAAAAAGGAAAGAAAAAAGGCCCGGGGGGGAAAACCACGGGGCCCACCAAAGGTGGAGCTAAAGCAACCCCCCAAATCCGGGTATGCATTCTTAGGGCCGGGTAACTTTTTTCCGGTTGTGGTGCCCCGGTTGCATTGAATAAAGAGGAGTGTGAAAAGTTTTTGTGCGTTTTAAAAATAAGTATAGGTCTGCCATAGGATGGTCTATTAGTGTTTTAAAGGGGGGATTAGCCCGACCACATGCATGCATAGAATTTTACTTGAGGAAGGGCATAAACCTCGTGTGCAAAACCAACGTAGACTTAATCCTATCATGCAAGATGTAGTACGAAAAGAGGTAATAAAGTTACTAGATGCGGGGGGATTATCTATGCAATATCTCGTTTAGTGAATGGGTAAGTCCAAAGCAGGTGTAGTTTAAAAAAGGGGGGGAATAGAAGGGGTGGGGGCCCGGGGAAATGGAGAGATGATAGCCACTAGAGTAGCTACGGGATGGAGAGTATGCATTGATTATGGGATGTTAAATGCCCACTAGGAAAGATCACTTTTTACCTTTTATTGATCAAATGCTTGATAGATTAGGGGTTTGATTTTTCCGTTTTTTTTGATGGTTTTCTGGGTTATAATCAAATTCATTGCTCCCGAGGATCAACAAAAATCCCCCTTTTTACATGTCCTTATGGTATTTTTGGTATAGAAAAATGTTTTTTGGGGGTATGTAATGCCCCCTTCCCTTTAAAAACGATGTATGATGGCTATATTTCATGATTTAATTGAAAAGTAATGGAGGTTTTTATGGATGATTTTTCGGTTTTTGGGAAAAACCCTATGATCCCCGTCTTGAAAATTTGGCAAAGGTTTTGCAAAAGATGTGGGGGAAACTAACCAGTTACCAAAAAAATGCCCTTTTAGGGGTGAAAAAAGGGATGTTTCAGGACATAAAGTGTTTTTCCGGGGTATAGAAGTGAGGGGCAAAAATTGCGCCATTGAAAAGCTCCCCCCCTGCAATGAAAAGGGGAGGGAAAAAGGACATGCAAACCTTTGGAGATTCATCAAGGATTTTTCAAAAATCTCTAAACCTCTTTGTAAATTGCTTGAGAAAGATGTAAAATTTTTGATTTTATTTCCCGATTGCTTAAAAATTTTTTTGAGACCTTGAAGAAAGCTCTAGTGAGCGTCCCATTCTCATTACCCCATTGGGTAAACCCCTTCGAGATTATGTGTGATGAAAAATGATGTTCGTTGGCCCCTTTTTGGGGACAAAAAGAAGAACAAGATTTTTAGAGTCTTTTTATTAGCTAGTAGAACTTTAGATTCCAAGAAATTTTATACGACTACCAAAGGGGAGATGCTCGCTATCGATATTTTTTTTGATAAATTTAGAGCTTATCTTGTGGGGACTAAAACCATTGTTTCCCTTTGACCATGCAGTTTATAAGGCCCCTTTTCGCAAAGAAAGAAGCAAAACCCAGGCTCATTCGATGGATTTTGTTACTTTGAATTTGATGTTGAGATAAGAGACAAAAGGGGTGAAAATGTTGTGGCCGATCATTCCGTCGCGGGGGTTTGGGAAAACCGGTGGAAGGAGAAGACTTATCAAAGAAATTTGGGGGATTTTCCCGATGAACATTTTTTTTTTTCACCAAGCCACTTTCCCCTGGTACTTTATATTGTCAATTTTTAAGGCCCCAAAGGGACATTCCCCCGATCTCACTCCTTTCCCGGGAAAAGAAATTTTAAGAGATGTACGATCTTATTTTTTGGGATTTTTCCCCCTTGTTTAAAAAATTGAATCTTTACTTGGGAGGTGTGTACCTCAAGAGGATTGGGGGGCCCCCTTGTTGAGAAGTGTCATTCATCCCCTCGGAAAGGGCATTTTGGTGTGCAAAGGACCGCAATAAAGATTTTGGGGGTTTTATTGGCCCACCATATTTTGCCACTTTTGTAGTTTTGTTCTTAAAGTAATGAATGTCGGGCCCCGGGGGGATCACTAAAAAAGGGGATGCCTATGAATACCATTATTGAGGTGGAATTGTTTGATGTAAAGGGGGATAGATTTTTTGGGACCATTCCCAAAATCGGGGGAGTACCAATATATCTTACTTGGGTAGAATATGTTTCTAGAGGGTGGAAGCAATTCCAAAGAACTAATGATTCTAAAGTGGTTCCGCTTTTTTAGGGAAAAAATATTTTTTTTCGGGGTTTTGGGACTCCCCCGTGCCCTCATTAAAGGGTGGAGGATCTCACTTCAACAATAGATTTTGACAACGTGTTGGACAAATATGGAGTCAAACATTTGGGGCATTTCCCCCCCATCCGGGGCAATGGGCCAAAAAAATTGCCAAAAAGAGATCAAATCGGTTCTTCAAAAGACGGTGAGTGTGAACAAAAAGATTGGGCACTTCGTTTGGAAGATGCTTATGGGCTTACCGCCCCGCCTACAAGGGTCCCATAGGTATTTTTTATCAACTTGTGTTTGGAAAGTCATGCCCTTTCCTTGAAGTTTGGGAAAACCGGCCCTATTGGGCAATCAAGAAGTTGAATCAAGATTTTCAAAAAGGGTATGAGGAAAAAGCCTTTTTTTTCTTAACGAGATGGACGAATTTTCGAATGGGGGCTTATGATAGTTCATCCATCTACAAGGACGAATGAAGGTTTATCATGATAGGGTGATCCCCAAAAGAGCTCACCTTGGGGGGGTTTGGGTTTTTTTGCATAACTCGAGACTATTTTGTTTCCCCGGGGAAATTGAAGTCCAAGTGGACTGGTCCATTTCATAAAACAAAAAAATTTTATGATAGTGGAACAAAAAAAGGGTTTCTACCCGGGTGGACCTTTTTTTCAAACAAATGGTCCCCCCTGTTAAGAAATATTACAAAGGAGACAAAGTGATAGATGAAAGGGGGTTGGTCTCGAAGAGCCACCCAAGGAGTGGAAAAAGGGGGGGAAAAACCGCCAAGACTCTTAAAAGGGGCCCCTTTTTTGGGAGGCAACCCAACAATTTTTGCTTTAATTTTAAGTATTTTTGGTTTTGGTTTTTAAATTTTTTGCTTTGCAAAAAAATTTTTTGCGGGTTTTTTCCTGGCGACCGCCCCAAGCTCGGGGGGGTCCGCCACCCGAACTTTTAAAGCTTTTTGACGTTTGGGGACCCCGGGCCCCTGCGGCGGACCGCCACCCGGGCACAATTTTCCCCCATTTTTTTGGGGGTTCTTTAAATTTCGCCCCGCTAAACCCCTCGGGGAAATTTTTTTTGGGTACGTTTTTTTTAGGTTTTCTCACGTCCCACCCTTTTTCAAACTTATTTTACACTTTGTTTAAATAAGTTTGGGGGGATAAAATTGGGACCGTGAGTTTAAGGGGTTTTTTTTTTGTTTTTTTTTGTTTTTTTTAATTTTCCAAAAACCCTTTGGAGATTTTTTTGTTCTAAAAAAAGCTTGAATCCATGTCATGAACATAACATGAAGAACTTAGAAACACGCATGCTTAGGGACACATTAGACCGAAAGGGAATGATATTATATTCCATCTATGTTTAAGTGTGGCTTAACGTTTTGATATGATGGTTGGGTGAAAAGGTGCTAATTAGTGAATTGTTGTTCGGGGCCCTTTAATCGTGTTTACCTTGTGAGATTTGAGCTTTTTCTTTCATGTGTGATTTATTCCCTATGCATGTATATGTTTCTAGAACTTGCTCCTAGTCCCCCAAGTTTACATAGTGTTTAAGTTGATTTAGGAGGATGTTAGGGCCCTCTTTTCTTAGCTACTTTTATATCCAAAATTTTGACCCTCTCAATTTTTTCCTTTGGGGGCCAATTTTTTAGCCTTTAAGCCTTTTCTTTGGGGAAATCAAAAAAATGGGGGGCAATTCCTTGGGTTAGTATAGTTTTGTTATCTTCTTTTTTTAAAGGAATTGGAGAGATAAAAGGGGGAAAGTATAAAAAGTAATTTTCTTAAAATTAAGAAAGTACAAGTTGCAAAAATTTAGAAAAAAATTTCCCAAATATGTGCTTGATCTTAGAGAAAAAGAGAAAGGATGTGTAAGAAAGAAAAAAAGAAAGAAAAAAGAAAGAGAAAGAAAGAAAAAAAAAAAGAAAAAAGAAAAATATGTGTGAAAGGTTGTGAAAAAAAAAACGTTTTGGGATTAAAAAAAGTTGAAGGGGAAAAAAAAAAGTGTTAGAAGTGTTTTGTTTTTGAAAAGTGGACTCATCTTTAAATCTACTTGGGATAGTTTTATATTTGAGTCACTTTTTTTGCCAAATATTCCTCACCTACCAAAAAGCCCACGTTACAACCAAAAAAGCCTTTTGGACTTTTTATGCTTAATCACATTGAGTAGAGGGGGGAATTTGACTTTTAGGGAAGCCTATGGTAAACTTTGCATGATGCATGATTTGGGGTGATTTACACTTTACCTTTATACACTTTGAGAGTGAGAGAAAGAACACTTCCCATCTTTGGAAGTTTGCCCAAAAGGGGAGTGCTTGAATTCAAGGTGTTCCACAGTTTGTAAGAAAGTGCACTATTAAGCCTTTCCGATTTGATTGTGTTAATCCATGCTTAATCTATTCTTTCATCTTTTTTTAGGCAATTATGACGTCTAGTCTTTGTGCATTTATGGGCTTATTCTTGTGTCTTTAGTGTTTTGTTCGGGGGAAAACAAAAAGTTTTGGGGAAATACGCCCCGGATTTTTAACCTTTTAAGGCCATTATTTGGGCCGTTTTTGTTATCAAAATCACTTTTACATGTCCATTATTTGCATATTCTATACATTTTGGTATTTTGACGTGTTTTGTGAGAAATGTGCATATTTGAGCCGAAAAAGGGGGGAAAAACGCATAGTAAAAACGGGGTCGGGAAAGGCGACCGGGGGCCCCCCCCTGGGTTTTCGGGGCCCTCGGGCGCCCGGCGGTCAAGGGTATGTGGCGGGCCCCCCTGGAAAAATTTTCGCCAGGAGAAAAAGTCTCGCCCGGCAACCGCCGGGGGACATGTGGCGCCCCCCACCGGGGTCGGAAAACTCTCCCCACTCCAACGCGGACCGCCGGGCCCGGGTGGGGGCCCGCCGGGGGAAAGGGCCCAATCCGACCAGCCCTAAAAATTTGCTCCCAAAATTTACCAAATTGGAAGGGTCTTTTTTCTTTTGGGAAAAATCTTCCCCATAAATGGAAACCCCAAACCCATCAAAAGGGGTTTTTTTCGACACACAACAAAAACACATTCATAGAGATCAAAAGCTAGAGTACTTCAATTGTGCAAGGGGTTGGGAAGGGTTTCCCAAAAACATCAAGAACGACAAGGATTCAACCTTTCGGGTTTTATTTGCTTTAGTTTTAAAGTTGGGGGTTTCTTTTCCCCTTTAATCATGTTTTTTTGTTTATTCAGCCCTGTGTAACTAAACTCATAGGGTTCTTTGGGGTGTGTTAGTAGCAACTTTGGTTTTTACAATTCCGTTTTCTATTTAATATCCGTTTTGTTTTTTCTTTGTTTCTTCCCTGGTTTAAACATGATGCTTCATAATTGAGTGACACAAATTTTGGGATGATTTCCCCGCTTCATAACCCTGGGGGTTCTAGCGAGTTAGATCCACTTAGTAGACACTACGGTTAGCTTCCTTTTAAAACCCCTTTAATTGAGGGAGGACTTTTCAAGGGTCTTAGGAGCTTTTTGGGGTTACGTGTTGGATTGACAACCCTAATGTTAGTAATCAACGTTGTATCGCATACTTGGATATTCTGATGATTGTTGATAATTTTGGGAATTAAAATAGTTTAGGAAACAAGAGCGATAATTTGGATGATTTGGATCCATAAAACTAAATTTATCAAAACAAGAATGAAAGGGCGATAATTTGGAGGATTTGGTTGCTTTTGTGAGGAATTGTATATGTTAAGTGGGATATATATAGAAAAGTGAAGCACAATGTAGTAGCAAATAGTAAAAAATAATAAATTAAAATAAAATAATAAAAAATGAAGCAGTCAGATGTCATTTTATGGAAGAGTGGTTCACATGATTTTTTTGGAAGAATAATTCACATGATATTTGAAAAGATATATAAAGATAAATATAATAATCATTAAATAAAAAAATAATAATTGATAAAACAATCAAAATTTAATGTAGTGCAAAATTTTCAAGATTGAAAATGTGACGTAGATTTATATTGTTATTGTGCAAATTTATTACAACATACATGTAGTCCAATAATAAGTAATAAAATAAATCAATAATAAAAAGTGAAAAAACAAAAAGAAAAAAGAAATCAAATATTCAGCCATTAATATTATGACAAATGGCATGTGCCCCTCACTTTGTTTGGTGGCGGCCGGGTGCTCCCAATTCATGAGGGGCGGTCGGTTTTTTTTGTTTTAGAATTTTTTTTAATTATGCTTATTTTGTTTTTTTTGAGTGACAAGTGTCACCAATGGAGGTGGTCTAACACAGTGGATAAGACCGAAAATGCACCAATTCATTTTGTTTTTTCTTTTTTACATCTTCCACTGATAATTTAGAAATCTCCATTTATCTATGATGAGTTTGTAATTGTTATTTTCATTTATAAATGAACAGAAATTTAAAGATAGTGTCAGAAATTGTATTGCTTCCTCCGTTCACTATTTTAAGAAATTAATTGATTTTGTGAAGAAAAGTAAAGGGAGAAAGTGAGTGGAATGTGGGATCCATTTAAGGGGTGTGTTATATTGCTAACTATTTAAATTTAAGGGTGGCAAATCGTGCGTGTCGGGTCGTTATCGTGTCGACACGATAACGACACGAACACGATAACAACAAACACGAACACGACCCGTTAAGAAAACCTCAAACACGAACACGAACACGACCCGCTACCCTCAGACACGAACACGACACGAACCCATTAACGACACGAACCGTTTCGGGTCAACACGACACGAACCCATTAATGACACGAAAATAAGTATTGAAAAATGAAAATAATAAGAATAATAATATTAAAATATTATGTGTTAATAAGAATAATAATATTAAAATATTATGTGTTAACGGATAACACGAACACGACATGAACACGAATTGTTAACGGATAACACGAACCCGACACGAACACGACACGAACTCGACACGAAATTTTCGTGTCCTTAATGGGTCGACCCTATAAGGACACGAACACGATAAGCTCTGACCCAAACCCATTAATTTCGTTCCGATTCATGTCGTGTTATCGTATCGTGTCAAAAATTGACAGCCCTATTTAAATTGCTAACTTTGATAACTCAATAATATAGTGTATTAAAAATGTCAATACGGTGACATCAAAATGTCAATACATTATATTGAAGTTCAACAAAATTATGTGTTGACATTTTAATGTCTCCGTGTTGACATTTTTAATACACTGCGTTGATGAGTTAGCAAGTTCGCAACTTAAGAAAGTTAGCAATTGATCACACCCCCATTTAAAGTATTAGTTTTATATTTGATTATGAATGAGGTGGCAGAGCCGCGCCCAGGACCCCACCGCCCCTTCCTCGCCGCAGATGTGGCGACCTCCTTTCCTCCCCACCCCGCCGCGGCGCCCTCGTCCCCAGCTACAGCGCACTGCACCGACGCGGCTCCACTATTGGAGACACTCTAATCATATTGAAAAAATAGGATAAAAATTGAAAAGGATTTTCTTATGATTTTAAAGAAATAAGAATGAGATGATCCAAAGATTCCAAACCCAACCCAAACAAAATGTGTTTTCATCTCCTTCTCATTTTCAAACTTCTTGCATATCTAGAATCACTACAACAAAAAGTATCAAAGAAGGATATTGTTTTATGTTATTAAGGACTTAAATTGTATGTTTAATTATATCACCGACGCTTTAAAAGTATTCTTATTGTTAGTGCCCCAACTAAAATTAGGGGACACAAGTAGAAGTATCCTACAAAAGCAAAAGAGTAAGATAATTTTTAAAAATTATGATTAATTTTAAAAAATTCCAAACGCCAGTAATTACGTTTAACAATACTAGTGAATGACGATATACGTTAGAATTTTTAACAAAAAAAGGTAGAGTTTAAATGATATTTGCAACTCAAACAAAATGTTTAAAACACAATATTAATATATCATCAAACTTGCACTGTCATTTCTTGAAAAGTAAATGCCAGAATTGGCCTACCTAATTTATGAATATATTTGCAAATAATCAAACCAAATGCATGTTAATTTATGTTTTATAGTGGTGAGTTAAAATGCTTTGGCAGTTGCAAAAATGTGTGTCACTATTAAATTTAGTTAGAGACAAATTCAAATGCATGATAATAGTCATGAATAAGAGCATTGGAAAAGCAGTCAAATGCTGCCAAAAGAGGGTAGGTAGGTAGTATCACGTTTACATGGTAAAAATAACATGCACCAACACAAGCACTTCATGACTAATTTTGTGACTCTTTAACCTCACATCCCTTTCTATGATACTATAAAATTAGGTACCCCCATTCAACATTCTTGTATCAAATCATTGGCAAAATGGTGAAGATTGCAATAATTTTCATGTTTTTTGTGATGCTATGCAATGGTTCTTCTGTCTACAAAGTTGGCGACTCGGCCGGTTGGGCCGTCATCGGCAACTTGGACTACAACAAATGGGCTTCCTCCAAGTCCTTCCAGCCTGGCGACACCTTCCGTAATTTCCATTTCGTAATTCATTAATTTTTTTAATATCAATTTTGCATATTTATGTATTTTTTTTTGTGATATAGTTTTCCAATACAACCCATCGTACCACAACGTGCTACAAGTGAGCCGGTCGGACTTCCACACGTGCGATGCCACATCGCCGATTGCCACCTATACAACCGGCAACGACTCAATCGTCATCCGTAGCCCGGGCCACTACTACTTCATTTGCGGGTTCATGGGCCATTGCCAGGCAGGTCAAAAGGTTGACCTAAGGGTGCCAAGAAATATAGGGCCCGACGAGAGCCCGATCCCTAGCCCGATTTTGCCCAGCAATGTATCATCCATTCCGGAGGCCTCTGCTGACGGGCCAATGGCGCCCGGCCCATCTCACAGCAATGGACATTTTGTCGTGTTTCACCATGCCCTATTATGTTTCGGTTTCGGGCTTTTGTTTATTTTTATTTGATTTGTGAATGTTTATGTATTTTCGTTTTAATCCTTGAGGGATTTGGGTATCTCCCGTACTCGACTTTTAGTATTTGATGATGATTAATGATTAATTAATTATTATTATTATTATTATTATCTTCATCTTGATGTTTTATAGTACGACTTATTAATTATTACTATTATGTTTTTGTTAGACGTGGTTTCTACTTTTATGCTACTTATCATGTGAACGAATGCTGTATTACTGTTTTTGAGGAGGTGCGATTTGTGATACTGTAGAAAAATAGAAAATGAAAGCAATTCACTTTTAAGAAAGTAAAATTTTGGTATAGGCCAACCATGAAAACCGATTTAAGAAAATTAATATTAATACACTCACTAATTGAAAAGCATAACACTAGTTTTAGTTTCATATATATTATTTTTAAACTAAAAATATAAATATTAGAAATATGTTTAAGACTTTTTTATATAAATATGGTGTATTTAATTGTAGAACCTAACGTTCATATGATTTTAATTTTTATTAAAAATAGGAGTGTACAACTCCAAATAAATCAAAACTCAACAAAAAACACAATAAACTGTAGTACTAGCTAGTATATAACAATATAGCTACGTTTGAACGGAATAGCATTTTTCTATTAAAAATGTCTAATTCTGGATGTTTTTGAAAAGTTGAAACTTTATTAAATAATTACTCCTATTAGACAAATTCAATGTAAATCCCAATAATATAATAAATTCTTCATAAATACATTATGTAATAGTATACATTATTGCCCTTAGTAAAATATGTAAAATCGATAAAACAGACAAAACTACTCTTATTAGAAACTGGAATTGTAACATTTATTTTAACCTAAATAGAAGGTCAGCTGATTGCAACTTGTGACCAAATTCCACATTTTCTGGTGAGATGGAAACATCAGGATATAACAATCATTATCTAACAAGCCCATTTAACAATATGTTAGTTCTAACACTAGGTTAGTCAAACATAATCTATTTTCTCAATCTATGATCATCAATTTTAACATATTCCAGTGCACAAATTACTCAAGAATTTGAACATATAGTACAAAAAGTATCAACAAACGCCACAAAAATATTACCTTCAATTCAAGCTTCATACTATTAAGGCCAATGTATTGGCTATCAAAGTGGGAGAAGTGAAATGCAAGTTAAAAATTCTGCACACATGACTTACCTACTTAACCACTAGATTCCGGCCCTCCTAAGATACGAAAATGTCGAAATTCTTCATGTTTCACGTGGTATATAGTCGGATAGCAGCGTTTTTTAGCAGATCATCTAGCAAATGGTCGAGCACCGGTGGACTCGTCCTTGTTCGTCCAGCTCTCTTCAACCCCGCATGACTGGATGGGGCGCTCAACGAGGGCGTTTTTTGCTTCTCTTTTAAGGATGGAACAATATTTACCAAACGTCTGCACATTGACGTGAAGCCGGAAATCTAGAGAAAACAAGAACTTCATCTCCAATTTGTTAATCTCCGTTGTGCTCACGCCTCCCACTCGAGCATAATATGCATTATTGTAGAATCTGGAAAGTTATCAAATCAAAGTCTATCAGAAGGGAATCAACAAAGCAATGTAAGCAGTCGAAAGAAGAAGTAATATCTACGTACGCGTCATCCATGAATTTTGCAGCAAGCATTACACTGGTGATTGTGAGGCGGTGAATATTCAGGGAAGTAAGCAATGATTTTGTTTGCTCAATGAATCTATCCATGTATATGTACGCCACAACAAAGCACGAAGAGCTGCAGCACGAATACTTAAAAATCCGATCTATGTATTGTTGAATGCTAAGAGAAGGCGCTCTTAAACCGTGGAATATTGTGATGAAGTCTTTGGTTTGTAAGGTTTCTAGTCTCCTTTCATTTTTCTGTACGGACCTCTCTAGCAATGTCGATAAAAGTGACAGAATCTGGGGCTTTTCTATGCTGTCTATTCTGAAGTCCTTCAGCCCCAACACTACATAGTCATTAGAGCACACATCACCATTGGTTTCGAGGGCCAAAGTTCCCATTTTTTGCATACCCTTTGGAGCATATACGTCTCTGTCCAGAGGCAAACTATTTAATACAGGCGACGCTGCAAATTATGGATATGAATTAGTAGAATCCAATTTTCTAAACTGGACTACCTAAGTACTTAATTTATAGACCATGCAAGTATCACGGATGGATCTTATTCTTGCCCAATTTTAAAATACACTACCTATGATTCTTCATACACTCAAAAGTATAAACGACATTCAAGAAACTTGCTGCCCAACCGAATACATGTCGTCAGAGTCCTCGTCTACACTCTTTTCATAACCTCATAAGATGTAGGAAGTGAACAATAAGATTTGGCAATCTTCTTATCAAATAGATAAACCTGGATTCGATTTCTTATTCTAAGTTTTCGAACACAGAATAGAACATGAAGAACCATCTTTGCCACCATAGAAGTCAAGCATAAACCGTCTTTGAATTAACAGAAGAGGGATCTAAAGAAGTGAATCCTAAAACTATTATCTCTACTTTTTTCTGCCATATCAGCACATTCAAAACATTAGTTAACTCAGATTTCAACTGAACATCTTGCACATTTTGAACAGTTCTTGATAGGGCAAGCAATAACAGATGTACAAAATAATTCAGACCAAAATTCTATCAAATGAAAATGTGGATGTTGATTCTGAATCTTGCTATTAAGATAACATTTACTATCAACCATAACCATGAAAACTACTCTATGTTAGCCTAATTTCGACCCAATTATTCCTCTTAACTTTAGTGCAATAGCTAGCTTCAAATCTCAGAGCGACTAACAAACAATACCCACAAATTATTTCAAGAAAACCCAAACAAAAAAACACCAAAACAAAACGAACAATGAAATAAAAAACATAATAATTCACATCATCTCCACCAAGAATTAACATCAAGAAACACTCAGAAATAGAAAAAAACAGAAACAGGGAAATCAAATAAATTTGGAAAGAAGAAATAGAATAAAGAAATAAACTGACACAAAATTCTCAAGAGATCTGATGCTCCCAGCTTCTACATTTGCAATAGTTCAGCAGCTCTCTGTTTCGCATCATGTTATTGCTAAATTCAACGATAATATCTTTCTCAAAATGGGGCACCGCTTTTTCTTTTTGTGCATAAAGTAGATTTAGTGAATGAATGGTGAAGCAAGAAAGAGATGCTTGTTCCTTACAAAATTAGGGTAATCTTTTAGGTTACTTCACATGGAAAGCTAAATGCATTCTTACTCAGACAGCATAATCTAGCTCCACACCAATTTCACTTTTTTGGTACTATAAATACCCCTTTTGTGAGCTTCGAATATATTGCAATTTCATTTATAATTCTACATTCTCAATAAAGATAACTCGTTTGAAATATTTTGTCATATACTAGTAAAATATATGATCATGAAATATTCTCCGATCACATCAGTCATCACATACCACCTAATGAGGTCATAGTCCAACCTACCTCTCTATCATATACGCAAGTTGTATGTATATTATCGTTTTATAAAAATAAAATAAATAAATCCTATCGTTCCTAATTTTAGACACTATTTTAAAAAGCAGACTCATATAATATATTTACAAAAAAATCAAAACATTGCGTTACAAATTTCGATTACAGAAAAATGAATTATTTCGTTGGATTCTACGTACCCACGTCAAAACTCAAAACAACATGATTTTATTTATCAAGTTGATTATCATGCAGTCACCAAATTTCGCTATATAGTGTGAACTTTTTTCAATTTTGAAGGATTTTTGAAGTGAAAATTGTGAATTGATATTTTCTCTAAAATATTCAAAAAGTTGGAAGTAAAGTATAGAAACCATGAATATGATTAAGCCAAATAAAAATATAAGAGCATCCACGGTGGTTCACCCCTCGTCCGCCCCATCAGTGTTTTTCGTCTTCTTCCGCGATCATTCGACCATTGCATGTGAACGAACAATCGTCCGGACAAGTGGGACAACCGGTCGTCCCACACAGTCGCCCGATCCCTTGTCCGCCCGATCGTCGCCCATTGCAGGGCGGCAAACGAGGACAATCTCAGAAAAATAAATTATAAAAAAAAAAAAAAAATTAATTCTAAAAAATCATTTTTTAAATTAAATAAAAAACTATAATTAATCCATACTAAATGACGGATCGGTGAATTAGTGAAAGAATATATTTTGTAGAATATAATCCTTCACACTAAATGAGCAAGTTTTGTATTGCTTCAGTAAACCTTTTATAGATAAGTTTTCAACACTAATTTTCATTGTGACTTTGATGTTGGATAAATGGTAGTTTTATAGATTAGATTTTCAATTCCAAGTTTCTTTGTGATTTGGACGTGGGATAATTAATTTTACACTTAAAAAAGAGTTTTTGTTGCTTTATATTAAACTTTGTTTGATTTTAATACAAAATCTATGTTAAGCCTAATGGTAAGGGCATCCACAATGGGACGCCCTAAGCGACGCCCTATGCACCGCTACATCAGCATTTTATCCTCCTCATATTCCACTTGCAGTGGGGCGGACTATAGCCCACCCTAAGCGACGCCCTAAGCATTTATCTATTATCTGAATATTTAAATACTTCAAAATTTGGAAAAATAACTTCATTTCATTAAAATTCAAACATTACAATATGAAATAAAAAACTACAATTTCTCAACAGCGGCGGTTGCGGTTCCAAACTTCTTCAATCATGTCGGTCGAAATAAATGTTATCTTTGAAAAATTATAGGGGTTGTGGGTTAAGCCCAATTCAACATTTTTTTTAAATTTTGAACTTTATTATATTTTTCTCATTTTATTTGATTAATGTAAGTGTTTTAGTTAAATTTGTTGTATTCTATAATGTATCTATATATTGCTATTTTTTATTTGATTAAAATTAAATATAAAATATATAAATTCTTTTTTTTTAAAATTAAGTAATACATGCTTTTCATTTAATTTAGTATTTAATTTTTCTATTTATAATATGTGATAATATAAAAATAATAATATTAAAAATTAAATGAAAAATGGGTAAATGATAGGACGAACACTAGGACGAAACCACTGCAGAAGAAAAAACCGAACTTAGAAATGCTGATGTGGTGATCACTAGGACGATTGATCATCCGACCAGTATGGATGCTAAGCCTCATAAATTATTTGACAATTCAACAACATTGAATAAGCATCCGATAATAGAATTAGTAGCGATCGATAAAAATTTGTCTTAAATTCAGCAATTGGTAAATCATCATAACTTAGAAAATAATGTATGGGTAACAACTAACAACCACGCGTGATTGAGATGGGTAGAAAATGAGAGAAGCATAATGGGGTGATTAGATTCACACAACTTTTGAGGTGATTGACCACTAATATTTGGATGAAAAACTCAGTCATCATTTTAATTACTATGTAATCAATTGGAGCAGTCTCCACTCAGTTTTGTAAGGCCATCCACGGCGGTGTCTCTTATCCGTCTCTTAATCTTCTCATCTCTTCACTATTCATGGGCCCCACTGTACTTTTCACTCCATCTCTTAACTAAAAGATAACATTCACATCCATCCATCTCTTAACCATCTCATCTCTTAGCTATTCATTCAATTTCATTTTTCATTTTTATTTCCAATAAAATCAATTAATAATAAAACACACTTTATTAAATAAAATAAAATTACAATTTAAATACCTAAAAAAATAAAAAAGACATAATTAAAATCCTAAAAAAATAAAAACACACATAATTTAAAATACTAGAAATTAAAAACACTTAAAAAACTACTCCGCCGGCGAATCATCCCCCGAAGCCGGTGGCGGTGCACCCGGCTGAAGACCAAGTTACCTTGCCATCGCCTGCATTCCGAGAACATGATGTTCGTATTGGGTAGGCGTAATCTTGGAAGTGTCAACCATCGTGGAGAGCATGTATACAGACCACAGGGAAGTGTTCGAGCCCACGCCCGCGCCCGCGCCCGCCTAGCTCGATTCGCCTCGGCTCTTCCCCTTCCCTCTCCCTCTCCCTCTAGCCGCCTTCGCCGCCTTGGTCCCTTGCGGCCGACGTCGTGAACCGGAGGAGGAGCCACCGGCTTCAGTGGGCGTGTCCCCAGCCTCATGTGAGGCGTTGCCTGATCCGCCGCCCTCACTAGACGAGTAGCCACCCCCCGTGTGCTTCGTGCGTTTCGAGCTCGAGGACCGGACACCGCCAGCCCACCGATCTTCGTTTCTGACCAACTGCCAAACATCGATATGTTTGAAATCTTTTTTGACGTCGTCTTTAAAGACGCGCATCGCCGCTCGCAGAATGTCGGCTTCACTGGCTCCGCTTTGGTAATGCTCCGCTTCACCCCTGTAGACCGCGCAAAACTTTTTGACATCTTTGTCGACCCGGTCCCAATGACTGCGGAGCATCTTCACGGTGCGGGGGCGAGTCCCCTTCGGCTTTGAATCTGCGTAAAGTTCTGTGACCTTCTCCCAAAAGCACAATTTGTTTTGTTGATTCCCGGCGATGGGATCGTACGAGACGGTGAGCCAAGAGGTTTATAGAGCCAACGTCTCCTTGTGGCCGTATGGATGACGGCCTAGATCATCCTCCTCCTCCACCGGGGTCGATTCGTCCTCGGCATCGCGGCTGGCGGAGCCTCCACCGCTGCCCAACGGAAAGTATTCCGGAATGTGTTCCTCCGGAATATTCTCCCTAATTTGGGATAATCCCTGCGTTGCCCTCGGGGGGGAGAGGGACGATAGTATGCATCCAAATCAAAATGCGGTGCTTGGTACGGCTCCGTCGCCGCCGTCGCCGAGCCTTGGGTGCCCGGCGTCGACGAACCAGCCAGAGAGTGGTACATGCCCCCCAGTCGCCAAACGCGTTTAAATCGAAGCCGCCAGAGCCGCTGGAGTTTCCGTCACCGGACATTTTTACAGAAATTGGAGAGGAAAGAGAGGTGGTTTGAGAGAAGAATAGATGTGGTGTTTGGAGTGTTTGTGTGTAGAATGGAGAATGGAAGTGTAGTGTGTATTTATAGAAATAAGAAAATTTTTTTTTTAAAAAAGTTACCATTTTTTAAAACGGCAATATTACCGTTTTTTAATAAATTTTTTTTCTGAACAAGGTATTAAAAAAAAAATTATGACGTCATAATTACGACGCCCACTCGCGGGTCGACGAGTGGGCGTCAACTACGCACCAGCGCGCGCCACGTCGCCCCGGCGCGTGGCGAGACTGTCTCGCCAGCTGCCTCTTCCGCGCGAGACGCGAGACGGGATGTCGCCCACAACGTCGTCTCGCGGGCGTCTCGTCCCTCCGAGATGAGATAGGGATGCATTTAGCATCCGCTGTGGATGCTCTAATAACACCCCTTTTTAATCTTTTTTTAAATCTCTTTTGTGTCTGGTTTGAAATTTATGTTTCTATTAGAAAAGGACGGATATTTTTGTAATACACGTTTCAGGGTTTGTAAGTTATGTAATGATGGTTTGGTTTGATATTTACTTTAGAGCATCCGCAATGCTGCGGATGTATCATTGGACTTCCCATCAGCCTTTCCAAAACACTTGATGGTCACGTCATAACGACTTTCCACTGCACTATCACGTCATAAGGACTTCCCACTGCATAATGGCGGACATCCCCAAGGACTTTCCGCAATAAAAAAAAATGCACAAATTCACAAATATGCAATTTACGTTACGTAATTAAAATTTCGACACGAATACGGACGGGGAAAATGCAACAACTTCATTAAAAAATAACATACATAATTATATATATAAAAAAATTACAATGCAAACAAAAGAAAATTAAAATATCAACGTCCACCCCTCCGTGCCCAAAGCTCTTCAACGATATCGTTCTGAAGTCGTATATGGGCTTGTGTTTGGCTCATGTCGGCAAATGCGCGGACTCGATCGGCCTCTCCATGGGGTATCCCCATACGTACATTCGCGGTGGCCACGCCGTGTCTTGGACCAACACCCATAGCATCTTCATTGGTCCACTGAGTCAGTTCAGGACCTTCACTTTCGACAATCATGTTGCGCAGAATAATACATGCGTACATGACATCAGCGATGCTGTCAATATACCACGGTCGTGAAGGACCCTTCACCCATCGACTCTAGAGCACACCAAATGCCCGCTCCACATCCTTGTGCGCTGCCTCCCGACGACCCGCAAAGTAGATCTTTTTATCTTCTGATGGGCATATGATCGTCTTCACAAAGACCGGCCAGTTTGGGTGTACCTCATCCGCCAAATAGTAGCCCATATTGTGCTGGTTTCCGTTGGCGACGAAATTGATGGCGGGACCAACGCCATTAACAAGGGCGACGACTAGAGGACGTTGATGTCGTTGTTCGACCCGGCCACTCCAAAATACGCATGCCATATCCACAGCCGGTAATCAACTACAGCTTCAAGGATCATCGTGGGATGCTTGCCTTTGAAGCCGGTAGTGTACTTCCCTTTCCAGGCAGCAGAGCAATTCTTCCACTCCCAATGCATACAATCTGTGCTACCCAACATCTCGGGAAACCCGTGCACCGACCCGTGCATATTTATCAACTGCTGGCAGTCTACGGGGCTGGGCTTCCGAAGATACCACTCCTCGAATATCTCTCTAACGCCCTCGCAAAAATACTGCAGACACTCGCGGGCTGTCGACTCGCCAATGTGGAGGTACTCGTCGAACATGTCGGTCGTGCCTCCGTACGCTAGCTGCCTGATTGCGGCAGTGCACCACTATCACCCGCACCACTACCACTCGCACCACTAGCCATTTTAGATATACTTGAGAATAGAAATTTTAGAGAGAGAGAAATTTGTTAACACCAGTGGTGCGAATGAAATGAAGTTCAATGAGCCGTATATATAAAGTTTTTTTTTTGTTAAAGATAAAAGAAAAAACTGGAAGTCCGCGCCGAACGTCCGCGTCGTCGCTGCAATGGCGGACGTCGCGACGGACATCCCGCCTCAGCCGCGGATGAGCGGTTTCCTCACCGGACTTCCGCGTCCTCGCCTTCCGCACCTAATGACGGACGTCCCACGCGGACGACCAGCGCGCCGATCGGATGTCCGGCAGGAAGTCCGCCGCTGGAGATGCTCTTATTCTCACTTTATTTACTCATAACAAAACACAACATTACATAAAACTTTGTAGTGAAAAATAAATGTTTTATATTTAATGAGACGAATGGAGTAATTGATATTTAAACTGAGTAGTAAGCCCAAAATGCGCATAATTTTCATGGGACTGAAAATGAGCGTTGATTTGGGCCATGAGTAAATCTGAACTAAATCTTATGAATCTGTAAATATGTCCATAGCGGGAGATTTTACAGCTCTCTTTCTCTCTCTAAATTCAAATTTACGCTCCTTGCAGACTATAAATTTATTGCTCTCGCATTTTCAATTTCCACTACTTTGTTTGGATCTCTCGCTCTCTTTGCTCGCCGCATTTCTCCCTTCTTCTCAATCGGTAATTTCCCCTTTTTATGTTTTATTTTCATTTTAATTTTTGATGCACAGATTGACTTTTGTTTTTCTAAACGCCTCCTGCATTTTGGTATATCTGAATTCGATTGTTGCTCTGCAAAAATTACTGCTGCTTACTGTTTATTGAGTTTAATTTATGATTTTCGAAGTCCGATTTGTTTGCTTTTCTTTTGTTGCAGTTATCATTTTGAGTTGAGTTTTACTTTTAGGGTTCAGTGATAGTTATAAGTTATAACTGTGTGTTGTGTTGGAGTTTGTGTGCAATTTCACCTTCTTAATTTTATGTATAGATCAGAGTCTTGACATCATTGGATTTCAATAGGTTGTTTTAATATGGAATTTCCCACATTGTCTGTCAAAATGTGGCCCATAAGCCAAGGTACAAGACTGAAACTTGTTGAGCGAATGGCAAAGAATCTTGTGACTCCCTCCATTTGGTCTAGAAAGTATGGTCTTCTGAGTCAAGAAGAAGCTGAAGAGGATGCCAAGCGAATAGAGACTGCAGCTTTTGCTACAGCAAACCAACATTTCACGCAGGAACCGGATGGAGATGGAAGTTCAGCAGTGCAGCTGTATGCCAAGGAATCCAGTCGCCTCATGATTGATGTTATTAAACGTGGACCGGTTGCGAAAGCAGATGCGGAGCTTGGTATATTGGCCAAAATAAAAGAATGTGATGGGACTACTTTTGATATATCAGGAGATCCAAGAAAAGTAATTGATGGAGAGGAAGCTGAGATACTGTTGAAACTCTTGACGGAGCCTGGAAGAAGATATACTAAGATATGTTTTAGTAACACAAGTTTTGGACGGGAGGCAGCACTAATTGCTCAACCAATATTATCATCCATGAAGGATCATTTAATTGAAGTAGACCTATCAGATATTGTTGCTGGAAGGCCTGAGGAGGAAGCTCTTGAAGTCATGGAAATGTTTTCATCAGCGCTTGAAGGTTCTAAACTTCGCTCTCTTAACTTGTCCTACAATGCGTTGGGTGAGAAGGGTATCAGGGCTTTTGGTGCACTTTTAAAGTCCCAGCATGATCTGGAGGAGCTTTATCTGATTAATGATGGCATCTCAGAGGAGGCTGCAATGGCAGTTCATGAGTTACTTCCTTCCACTGATAAACTAAAGGTCCTTCATTTTCATAACAACATGACTGGAGATGAAGGGGCTATAGCTATAGCTAAGATAGTGAGTAAATCCCCCCTTCTGGAGGATTTTCGATGTTCATCTACTAGGGTTGAATCTGAGGGAGGTATAGCCCTATCTACAGCACTTGGTTCATGTACTCACTTAAAGAAGCTTGATCTGCGAGACAATATGTTTGGTGTTGATGCTGGGTTGGCTTTAAGCAAGGTGTTATCTGAATTTTCAAATTTATCCGAAATTTACCTCAGTTATCTGAATTTGGAGGATGAGGGTTCTATTGCTATTTGGGATGCTCTGAAGGAGTCTGCACCATCTCTAGAAGTCTTGGATATGGCAGGAAATGAGATCACTGCTAGAGCTGCTCCAGTTCTTGCTTCCTTTATAGCTTCCAAACAGTTTCTTACCAAACTAAACTTGGCTGAGAATGAATTGAAGGATGAGGGTGCTATCTTGATTGCCAAGGCGCTGGAGGAGGGTCATGGTCAATTATGTGAAGTAGATATGAATACCAATATGATAAGAAGGGCTGGTGCCAGGTGTTTGGCCCTGGCTGTTGTAAGTAAGCCCAGCCTTAAGTTGCTAAACATCAACGGCAATTACATATCTGATGAAGGGGTTGATGAGGTGAAAGATACATTCAAGAATTGCCCCACAGTTTTGGGTCCTTTGGATGAGAATGATCCAGATGGAGAGGATTATGATAAAGAGGAAGAACAAGATGGTGATATTGAACACGATCTGGAATCCAAACTTAAGGGCCTCGAAATCAAACATGAAGACTGAGACGCGTGCAGCAGTGATCAGCTTAGTATTGCTTCTACATGTGTCTTATAGGCTGTTAGTGTTCTTTGTATGATTATTGGTTAACATATCATTTGTGTCGGTTAGAAAACGAATGTCACCCCTTTCCTGACAAAAACTATCTCTTTATGTTTCCTAAAATTTTGCATCTAGTCTACAGATGCTGTTTCTAATTTTCCTAGAGTCTGGCAAAGTTTGATCATTCTATTGCTTTCTGCAGAATGGACCGGTGTTTGTTACAACCAAGATTGTAACCTTGAATTGCCAAGTTATATCAAGTGCTACTAGTTTTGTTTTATTTGATTCAATGTCATTTCCTTCTTATTTATATACTTAGCACTTTGTATTTTGTTATCAGTCTGCTCTGTCGTTTGAACTGGGTATGTATCAGGTGCTTTTCGGACAAAGTATTTTCTCCAACGGATTATATATTCATAATTATTAGGCATTTTTTCATTCGTGGAATGTTCTTGGTACAATTGTACTAGTATCAGTCAGTATCCAACTCGTGGTTGTTTATTTCTGTGCCTGTGTCATAAAATAAAGGACAGTAATGAAAATTCTTAAAAAGGGTTTGGATTTGGCAAAACTGCTGTTTTTATATACTTACAAATTCCAAATTTGTGTTCAACAGTTTCATTTTGTTTATTTTTTTTTCATATTTCAGTTTGTGTTTCCCTTTTTACGGCTGTTGTGTGTTTATGCTTCTTATGTGGACATATTAGTGAGTGCATTCAGTGGAGCCGCCTTTCACTTCGTATCAGAATTGTCTGAATCATTTAGTCGCATCTCTACCCCCACCGGATTGGCAAGAAATAGAAAGCAAGGAATATTCAAGTACAGTGATACTGAATCGAGTATTCAGATTGAGAGGCGAAGTTCCTGACGAAGATAAAAGTTCATTTTTCCACAAAAATATCCAGAGACTAGAGAGCATTGTACTTATTCCGAAAAATTGGCTCGCTTCCCCAAATTAACAGGCATGCTTTATACCAGTTGTTTGGGAAACAGTTATCATACTGTGACAGGTACTTTGAGTGCTGCTAGAATCTTGTCATCTAACTCAAATTTAATCTCTTTCTTGTCTCTTCCAATCTTAACATACTCTTCGTATCGCTCCTTCAAGTCCTCTGGAAGGTTTGATGTGCCACTCCATCCAAGAATCGCCTTTGCAGCTCGTGGCTCCGCGTAGAAATGCTGCAGTGAGTGTACAATACTCATTAATGCAAAATATCAAATTTCTCAGCAGGTTAGCCTTAATCAAATATAAATATCACTCATGTCGCCAATAGCATAATTCATTTCTTGATCTATGTGAAATGCCTAACTTAAGGATAGCTTATTTTCATTGATTTGCAGTTTGTATATGCTGAGTTGAGTAACTTCAGGTGTTATAACAGTTCAACATACCATGTTGCGGAATGGAAACGCTTTCTTTGCATCAACACCCACTGCTTTTGGATCATAATGCACTATCTCCACGGGTAGTCCTGCAGCTTTAGCGCATAGCTTTGCCATTCCATCAAGTGTCACGGCGCGGTCACTCACACAGTTGAAGATGTTACCCTTTGCAGCATCCGGCTTTTCAACTGCCGCAGTGAGCATAGATGACAGGTCTCTCACGTGAGAGATATTGCTCAACTGCATCCCAGAGCCAGGGATCAGGACAGGTCTGCCTCTAACAATGCCTGTCAAGAATCGAGCGCAAGCCCTTCAAAACACAGCCTAAATAGCAGAATATATGCAGGTAATGCATAATTTCTTCATCTCCTGTTCATGTCAGAAATGTGGAAAATATGATGCAAGAACTATGCATGTGTATATGATTGTATGCTTACGGTCGAAGAACCATTCCTCGCAATCCTTGTTGTTTCCAGAGCCAATCATGTACTGTGGGCGGAACGATGACCAGTTATCGAAAGTGTCTGAGAGGTATTTCTCAACTCCAACATGACCAGCATCACCTTTCACAGCATCCTATTTAGGACAAAATTGAACTTTTATGCTTAAAAATTCTCACCTATATCAGGTGTAAGTGTGATAATTAAAAAGGAAACGTACCCCTTCAATATGAGGAGGTTCATCTGTTTGCTTGTAAATCCCAGCACTGCTAATAAACAGGAATTGCTTTACCCCAATGCTCTTGCTCCAATCTATTACAGGCCTATATATTCACAGGTAATGATATTTGTTATTTATATATTTCTTGGAAATGGAAAATCAAGAATGTCAATACAGTCCATTTACATATAATCAAGAAGTGCATGAATGTTGAGTGATGAGATGCAAACCTCACTGCATCCAAATCCTTGCCATTGTTATCCAAAACCACGTCAAATGCAGCGCCTTCTAGAACCTTCCCGATGTCTGCCGGTTCCCCCCACACTGTCTTGCCACCACCACTCACAATCTCCTGCACACACCATTTATGTTACATAACATAGTACTATTATTTTTCCTCATAAGGCTTCTGAAATGTGATGTTGGTTCTTTTCTTAACTGAGAATCTATTGAACGGCGGCTTCTTCATCTTGTCAGAGGCCTCCTCACCCACAGTCAGGACCGTGACACTGTGCCCGGAAGCAAGAAGCTCCTTGGCGAAGTAGAAGCCGATGACTGCATGGCCGCCACTGTTGGTGTTGACGATGAGCACATTCTTCTTCTCTGCCTTGATGGTGAATGATAATGAAGAAGCAGCTGTTTTGGGAGATTTTGAGGTAAGTGGAAGGAAAGATGGAGAAATGGAGAGGGATGATGAGAGAGAGTGACGTGGACTGGATGAGAGGGAGAGACGGATGAGAGGTGAGAGAGAGGAAGATGAAGGTGGAGATGAGAGAGAGGAGGAGAGGAGAGAAGATGAGGTTGAAGCTACTGCAGTAGCCATTGAGCAGCTCTGCACACTGGTTTTTTCTTTGGTTTCTTGATGATTGCTGTTGTGAGAACCAGAGCTGTTCAGTTTCAATATATAGTTACTAAATTAAATGGAATTTGGGATTTGATTTGATGATTGAAAAATCTATTTTGTTTGTGGTCTTTTTCTCATTCATGATGGAAGGTGGGATATATGTGGTCTATATCGAATTCAATAACTTTATCAATAGTTGTCGTTTTTTTGTTCAATAAAAACTATTATCACTACCAAGTACCTAACTTATTTAGTCCTGAATTTAATTTTATCTATCAAACTACAAACATAAAACCTTATCGCCGCAATCTTAATTCCTATCAAAGTTTTAATTTTTTTTATCATCATATATTTTTCCTAACCACCAAATATATAGTCCATGTCCAACATTTGATTGCTGCTTTAGACCTTATTGACACAATGACACTCGTTATGTTTTTTCTGAACCAAATTTTCATTTCTTAATCGAAATCTTCGTAGTATTAGAATTTCAGAAGATAGTTTTGCTCACTTTTAGTACACCTACTACAATTATATTTATCTTTTGTTTTTCATTTCTACTTATTTTCTCTCTCTTTTCATAAATAGCCCATCAACATATAATTTGATACAGTATATAAGGTGAATTACACGTATGGTTTGGGTGTATTTGGCAAAATAAAGTTCTTAAATCTCCAAAAGCTTACACGCAAAGTTACATTATTATGTCATTTTTTTCTGACTTACATGATTCCTGCATTCAATTTACAATTATTCCTCTAATTTATACACTTAATATCTAAATTGGCATTTTATAAATTATTAAAAAAACTAAAGTCCAAATTTGATCTCTTATATCTGCTCTAAAAAACTTTTTGATTCTATAAACAATATGTTTAGATCCAGAATTAACAGTTAAAACTTAACAATTAAATGTATTTTGATCAAATTAATGGCTTAATTATGAATCTAATTAGTTGAATTAACCTAATTTTTTTTACCTATAATAAAGAGAGATTTGCTTGTTGCAATTGGGATCGCAACCTAATCGATGTTAGTATGGCAAATTTACTTTGGTTAAGAGAAAAAAACTAATATATCGAATGTCATTGAAAAATTCAAAAAATTGAGTTTGTGATGGCAAAGTGCAAGTTTCACAAAGTTCAAATGCAAAACTTAGCCTAAAATGAATATACTACTGTACATATATAATGTACATATATAATTTTGATTTTCCACCTTTGGCAAGCAGAAGACGAGATCAACTGATATCCTCCGTACTCCCTCCGTTCCACAGTAATAGAGGCGTTTCGTTTTGAGCTCTCGTTTTGAAAAAATGATAATAAATAGTTAAAGTGGAGAAAGAGTAAAGTAAGAGAGAGAATAATATAGTGAAGAGTCTTATCTACAATATTCTCTCTTATTTTACTCTTTCTCCACTTTAACTATTTATTAGTATTATTTTTTCAAAATGAGTGCTTAAAAAGAAACGCCTCTGTTACTATGAAACGGAGGGAGTAGATTTTAGTAGTACTCCCTCCGTCCCCAAAGTGCATGCACTTTAGGTTTGGAGCAGGTTTTAATATAAAATTAGTAAAGTAAGAGGGAGGTAGAGGAAAAAAGTAATGAAAGTATTGTTAATGAAGAATAAATCTCACATCATTAGAGAAAAAAAACTTTCCAAAATTAGAATGTGCATATATATTATTGTAGAATAGACTAAAAATAAAAGAGTGCACGAGGGAGTAATACTCTGGAGTATTTATATGCAAATGTATTTTTTATTAAAATTTGCTCCGTAGCACCAAAAGCTTATCTGACAGAAAGGAAATGCATAATATTACTCCCTCCGTCCACGAAAATTCGTCCCGGTTTGACCGAGCACGGGTTTTAAGAAATGTAATGGAAAGTGAGTTGAAAAAGTTAGTGGATTGTGGGTCCTACTTTTATATATTAGTTTTATAATAAAATGTGAGTAGGAATGAGTTAGTAGAATGTGGGGTCCACTACCAAAAATGGTAAAAATGAAATGGGACAAATTTTGGGAGACGGACGGAAATGGAAAACTGGGACAAATTTTCATAGACGGAGGGAGTATTTCTTTGTACAATAATTGATAATGCAAAAGCTATGTGACAGAGCTATGTAAAAAGCACGTGCTTTCCCAATATAAACACTTATGCTAGAGGGTTCGCACTTCGCACATAGTAGAAAACCATTAACACATCAGTGATGTCCCAAACCCCAGATAAAGACCAAAATTATTAGGAAAACACACTTAAATATCAGAGTCTTAAAATTATTTAGGATTGAGACTACAAGCATCTTAAACAAGGACCATGCTGTAAGTTGGGCTCGAGCCGATGTGCCTACTGTTCCAACGTAATTCCTGTTTTCCTCTTTTTCCAATTCGAAGCCCTCATCTTTCTTACATTCAGACTCCTGCATCAACACATAATTCTCAACGTCAGCTATTCCCAAGCAACCTAGTTCAAGAATCCTATTTAATAGCAGTAACATGATTCAGCACAAGCATGAAAATAAATTTGAACTGCCTAGTTTGAAAAGAAAATTTCATAATATTCTTCAGTTAAGAATCTAAAAAATTTGAGAATGTAAAAAGTCTACTGATTTAATTAAATTACCAAAGAATTGCCAATCTAACTTCACGTGTTCTTCCTTGCAGCATAGGTTCGGTATGCAACCAACCCGAGAAAGGTAGCTGCAGCTCCAACTGTAATTTTAACATAATCAAGTCAGAACAGAACGTTAGATAAGCAGCAAGAAACACATTTTAAGCCTTATTCCGCCATGCAGTTATACACCTAACTTGGGTCAGCTTCAAGGGCTATGTCAACTTGATATGTTATTAGACATACTCTAGTATAAGGGTGTACCTGAGAGACACATGAGAGCATTATTAACAAGCTTCTTGTATCGCTTTTGGCTGCGCCCTTGATCAGTTTCGGGAACATTGAGATGGGGCTGCTGAGCTGCATTCACAATTCTGGAAAAGACATCATTTATATCTCTTTCTTTCACACTTATAGCAATAGGTGCATCGATCCCCATATCCACACAAATCTAGAACAAGAAACCATGAGGGTAAATTCTAGTTAGAACCCAAATCACACTATATCAGTTTATTAGTCATTTTCTCTTAATACAAGTTTCGAAAGTGAGGAAAATAGAGCCAAAGAGAGATCAAAGTACCTTGGCTGAATCCCTGTTTGACGTTGAACTTGTGTCCAAATCATTTTTTGCTGCAATCAGGAGACAAGGCATCCCAAAACCACTCTCTTCCCCCTGCCTTGCGACATAAGATAGCAATTCTACTGCTCCATTAAGAGAAGATTCGCTTGAGCTAGGAGAAAAAAATTTAATAATAACAAATCAGTGAGACCATGACAGGAGGAGCCACTATATTCAATCATATATTGCCTCATTAAAATCAAAACAAATACAAACAATAATTTAATCATGGTATGATTTTACAATCTGAGAAAAATCCTGGTAAATTGCTAGCACTAGTGTGCAAAGTATCCTAACCTGTCATACACAAAAACAGCTACATCACAAGCAGCCAAAGATTCTTTTTTAGATAAAAGTTTCTTAACTCCGTCTTCTGGTATCTCCTGGAGGATCAATGTCTTCTTATTACCCTGCAATTAAAACAAGCAAAATAGAAATAACCAATCAATTGACTACAGTTAAAAAACAAAAACCACGAACAACATGAATACCAATTTATCACCATGCAATTAAAACAAGCAAAATAGAAAAAATCAATCAATTGACTATGCAATTTAAAAACAAAAACACGAACAGCATGAATACCAATTTATCACACCCAATCCTGTATCACATAAAATTTTCTCTAAGCCTATTATAGAGGTTCTTAGAATCTCTAGAAACCTCTCTAGGGTCAAGCTAACAGGTAGAAACTAGAAACTCATATGATGCTAGAGAGTCCAAGACTCTATAACGTAACTATGTAATGAGCTTCTAAAAGAAGAAGGAAAGGTTAGATTCTGGAGTGTTCGAAAAGGTTGCAAAGAATCTTAACTCTGTAGAAGAATCTAGTCTCTTTCACGAATTTTATCATTGACCTTAGAGATAGCTAAGCTAACCTGGATTTGTAAGGAATCCAATGAATGCAAGGCGGATATAAGCACATAAAGAGGCCTCTTATTGAACCTAATTTCGAACTCCTCAACTGAAATCATGGTATTCTTCGCGATAAGATGGATACTTTCTCCAAAGACTCACTTTCTAAGAAAGTACTGCATCCAAAGATAGTTTGTTATCCTAAGGCCACATTCAACCATCTTTTGTGCAAAGTAGTGAGTTGGACAACTTGGTTTA
This sequence comes from Salvia hispanica, assembly GCF_023119035.1. NCBI lineage: Eukaryota > Viridiplantae > Streptophyta > Magnoliopsida > Lamiales > Lamiaceae > Salvia > Salvia hispanica. The sequence goes on from NC_062965.1 coordinate 44,835,995, forward strand.
ATATTTCAATGATAGAAGTTATTATAGCAAATGGACTTTACTATTAATACTCACAGCGTGTTGCTGAACAATATTCACAGCATATCTTTCACTAGTTGTCGGAGTATAATTTTCAGAAAATGGCCTGTAGTTGGAAGAGCATATTCTATTAATAGTAATAAGAATGAATACAGATACTACGACCGATTCATGGCTATATAAAAGATTGTTTAAGACGCCACCTTCCAAGCAATGATGTCAGCAAAGCAGATTTTCCAGCTTTTTTAGGTCCAAAAACAAAGCAGTGGAAGACATTTCGCTCTGTTTGTTGTTTCTTCTTATCTAGTAATCTACTCCTAGTGATGTTTAGGGCTGATGCTGCATCACAGTTGAGGCCAACATATATCAAGTTGGCTATAGTTTGAGCAGGTTCCAACAATGTCATAAGAGCCCACTGCACCAAAAATTAGACATGAAAGTAAAAAACAAAAACATAATTTCATGAAGTAAGGGAAACAAATACGCTTTGAGTTAACCACTTAATTTCATGGAAAAATATAGAGCAAACAAGCAATAAGATATTGTAGTACTCCGTAATAAAAGTGTGAGCTATGCTTTAACTTTATACAAAAGCAGAAGGAAATTATTTACGTTAACGATAGCTCACCATAAGATTGTACGATGAAACTGACATTAAATTCCTACATTTTTAAGTTAATCATATAACTGTACATTTCTATTTGGATTAATCCTTAATATCATCAACGACTGTGAATTTAAATAAATGATTTTGCAATTATAACACAGATTTTCAATTGTGGCATTAAATATTTCACCTTAATTAATTTATTTATTCTTGTGTGTAATCACAATCTGTTTTCTTAGTGCCTAAATGCTGGCGTGTCCATATATCTGTTGCTACAGTTAGAACTTTTTTTGAAATTACATACTCAATTTGTGATTTTAAAGACTATATGTTCGGAAAGATAGAAACTTAATGAAAACCATATTGATCAACCCCCATTCAGACATATTTGTTCTTATAAATGACAATATTAATAATTACATGGATACTTCAGGTGATGCGAGAATAATCTTCTATCATTTTGCAGAAACTCTGGTCTTATATAATGGACAACCTATTCATTTGTTACTTGTTAGAATAAGAACAAATTCAAGAAGAGCTTTCAGGCAAACACACCTGAGATAGAAATCCAGAAAGAGACAACCCCCGCAGTGGAGTTTTATCAACTGCATCCTTATAAGGATCTTCATCCCAAGGACTGAATTTGCAAAATAAAAACAATGTCAGGAATATCAGAAAGACAAAGGAAAAAATTACTACTTATGATGCTAATTTGTGCAAAAGGTAAGAGGACCGGGATCCAATTGCTGGCAAAAATACTTTGTTCCATCTATCACAGCCGGCTTGAAAATCAATCTTATACATGCACGGTTCACCCACAAAAAATTCAAACGAACACAAACAACCAGAGAAATGGATCCTTACCATTCTAAGGTTGAATAGATTTATAATAGAAAAAAAAATGAGGTTAAAATATAAATGATGTCTGAAGAGGAGGGAGAAAAACAACAACAACAACAACAACAAAAAATTAGATTATGTTTACCTTTCTGGTGCAGTTGAAAATAGATCTTCAAGCTCATTTTCCCGAAGAACTCCATCCTATAAAAGCACAAAGGCAGTAGACACAATAAGCATATGCAAATAATACTCCATCAAAACATCAATAGGTATCAATGTCTGTGCTTGTAAACCTTATAACTAGGTTTGCTAGTGACAGAAAGAACTTGAGTTTCAAACTATATAGGTATCGATGTTCCGTAAGCAAAATTATCTTCATGAAATATGCTGTTCAACTTGTCCTTTTGTGATTCTTTTTTCCTCTTTCAATAGATGGGTAACTTAGTTTGATTAATGGCTGATCGACAACATAGTCAAAATTTTAATACCCTTAGTTCATACAGCTAATTTCAAATGTAATGAATCTCAAAGAAATGGTGTATATAGGACTCAAACATCAAAACAAGCCAAACAATCACATAATAAGTTATAGTATACAGAGAGACCAATTGGTCAATGCAGTAAATCTGCCCCGTTCTAAAAGAACTAGTAAGATAGTAACGACTATGACATACTTTATCATCATCGAATGTGCTGAAGATTCCCTTTAAAAACTCTACTGCTTCACTAGTTAATTCAACACTCTGCAAGGACACAAGCATAACAGAAGAATAAGGTAAATGCTTACAGAGGAAAGTATTAAAAAGATAGTGGAACAATATACCAGTACATCAACTCAAAACAACTGTCATGTCAAATAATTTTAACTAATAACTATTCATGACTGTATATAGACTTCAATGATAGGAGGCTCAATATAAAGGAACATATATCATCCACATAAGGATAACAATTCTTTTTGTGGCAAAGGAGACTTTATTAGAAATCATTAGAAGCGACTATCGCAGGATCCAGTTGAAGAATCAGAAATGTTTATACAGTGTGTTTTAAGCCTCAAGGCGTTTTCCAATGGCCCTGCCCGACTCAAGCCTGGAAGAAATCAAGCCATAAATTCATGACTAATAGACTGAACACGTAACCATGGCAAATACTCCCTCTGTTCCATTAAAAATGAAATATTTTCCCTTTTGAGTTGTCCCATTTAAAATGAAATGTTTCCTAAAATGAAAATAACATCATCTCTACTTTTTCATCTCTCTTACTTATTCTCTCCTCATTAACTCACAAAACAATCCTACATAAAATCTCGTGCCGAAAAGCAAATGTTTCATTTCTAATGGGACGGAGGTAGTATATGAAAACAAACAAAATCATAAGTTCATTAACTAATCTTAACTCTTTAAAATCCCATATTAAAGTCTAATAATTACATATGTGAGAGGAGATTGACAGCGAAGTTGAGAGGACCGGAACTCTTCAAAAGAATCAGAACATAGGGTTTCTTTGGGTTTCACTTTTTCCACTTTTTCATCTTTAATAATCCTAATTAGGATTGTTTTTACACAACCCACTTCGAACTGGGGCTTAAACATGAAAGCCAATTCACTTTCAGGCCTCAAGAAGCCAGAAAAAACTGGAAAAGTAGAAACTTCAAACCCCACACATGAGGCTATCGCCGCCTCGGATGCAATTTCTAGGTGCGCCTCACAAACGCCTCTTTAAGCCAGGAGAAATGGAGAATCAGTAACTAGTTAATTACAAAATTTCAAATCCGTACATGGCATCTTAAAATTTGTTATAAAAGCAAATATCATATCCAAAATCATGAAAAGTGTTACAGATATGGAAAACCAAATCATTTTCTATGGTGGTTCTCCTTTTGCTAACAATGAGAAAAATGATTCCTTTTCCATTACGGTTCGCAAAAATCTAATAGGAGTAAATGTGAGTGTCAGTGTGCGTTGATAACTTCTATACCTATACAGCACACATTACTTCCCCTAATAAATTGTGATACCCCACCAAACAATTTAAACAATTATTCATATCTTCAATCCAAAAATCATTTTAAAAATTAAAACTAAGCTTTGATGATCTTTCACCAATTTTTTGGTGATTCGAAGAAATATTATCACAGTCATTGTTCAATGAACAGAAACACAGCTGGAAATCACCTGATCTGGAGCCTTTTTTTTGGAAAAGGATAAATAATCATCACCAAGTTTTAGCTCATCATTATAGCCAAACTTTCTCAACACAGTCCATGTGGTCTCAATTCGTCCTTTCTCAATAAAAAGAGCATGAAGAAAAAGAAACCCTGTCAAGGTAAGACCAAGTTCATTCACCCCTTCAGGCAACTTTTCCCGAACAACACTCTTAACACCCACTACTTCAGCAGGTTGCAAAGGAGAATTGAAGCATTTCACCTACATATAAGCAATTAGACAAAGTTAAAAGAACTGTAGAGAACATGAGAAAAGTTATCATCAATATATAGATAAGAAGAAAATTAAAAATACCTGAAATTCATTTAGCTCGTCATCATTGAGAGCACCATCCATATCAAGGTCGCAAAGAATAAATATCCTTTTCAACGCTCTCATGCATCTTGGTCTTAAAGCTTGGGTTTCTTGATCGAACAGAGGAGCTGTTGGGTGTAGGACAGCCTTTTGAGCAAAGTAAAACACTTCTTGGATCTAAACGATCAATAAAGACTTCGGTTATCTGAAGAAAATTCTAAATTCTTATGAGAAGTTAAAATGGAAGTCATAAAACATGTTGAACATTATCTCAAACCTGGAGCATATTAGCTGCCGAACATTCTATGCAAGTCTCAATCTCCCGAAACTGCTGCATAAGCGGCATCATTTCAACACTCAAATTGTACTCTTCATCTCGCCTATCGAGCTTGCAACCAGCCACAATTACTGGTGCTCTGATCTAAACAATCCCAATTGACAAGCCATATTTGAGTTCACGTAAAAACATTGACAATCACCAATATGGCAATAGAACACAAAACAGATCAATTTCATCATAAAATATAAGTTGCAAATGCAAAATAAACATCTGTCAGCTGCATGCGCATCTCAACGACCATGCCAATTAAGCTTTTAAGGGAATTGACACTGGATAACTTAACTAAGAAAAGAGGTAGTTTCTAATTTCTACAATATTGGTTCAGCTCAAACTCTTGATTTTTGAAACCAAACTCAAACAAATTCTCTTATCAGCTAGTTTTAAAAGAATGTGCTGCTAAGAAAAATCACCAGGATGATCGAGCTCACTCATTTCCAAGTTATATATGCAGAGATCAGCTGTTCAATTAATTGACTAGCTCATACAAACAGTCAATTAGTTTTACATCTTCAATGAACGTGGATAAAAAGAGCATAGTTTCTTCACCTTCCTTCTAGTTTAATTAATTATGGTGGAAAAGGATGAATGAAAAAAGAGCTCACAGCAGATTACAAAAGTCTAAACCAATGATTACATCCAATAACAGCGCAGCAGCATCGTAGAAAAACATCCAAACAATTCGAACCTCTAATCTTCGAAGCTCGTGGAGCCAGAATGTACTGAGGCGATTCAGCGTGAGAGGCTGATCGCATGCATATGTCAAGACTACAGCATCGGCGCGCTTCAATTCCTCAGCAAGCTTCCCTCTATACTCCAAACTGCATCCACAGATGAACGAATCAATCAATCAACTACGAGAAAACGAGACTAAAACATTTGCGTACCTGCTGGAGGTGTCGATGATGATGATGGGGACGTTATCGGGATAATAATCGGACGGTAGGCGAGTGGGAGGGAGGACGGGAGGAACTTCGGGGCGAAAGGACTCGGCGGCGGAGGCGGCGATGAGGCTGGATTTACCGGTGCCGCGGTCGCCGATTACGGCGATTCGGACGCTCGTCCGGTTGCCGGAGGTTGCACCGCCACCTGGCATCGATTTAGCGCTTGTTTATGGGTTGATTTAGGTGATTGATTTAGGTTAGATTTGTGCGCTTCATTTTTCACCCAACTTTCTTGGATAATTTCATTTACTAGTAAACCACTCCCTCTATCCCTTATAATTTACTATCGTCTTTTGATCTGACACTAATTTTAAAAAATATAATTATAATTAGATTCAAAAAGTTAAATGCAATTAAAATTAAATTGAAATAATTAAAATTAGATTGAAAAAGTTGATAATAGGTGAGTCATAAAACTTTTTATTCATACAAACTAGTTCGACTGATTGAACTGGTCCGATCGATTGAATCATAAATCAATAGCTTCATCGGTTCATTTATCGGTCTAATTTTTAAAATATTGCTAAAAATAGTAAAGTAGAATTTTTAAAGAACGGCGAAAATAAAAATAAATGACACGATAGCCGAAAGGTGGAAATAAAATATTTATGATATGGTACGAATAATTTTTACAATCATAGCCGAAAGAGTAATTTTTAACATCATTCAGTAATTCATTAGTTAAATAAATGTCTAAAGGAGTATGAGTGTTGTCGTAAATCGTAATGCTTTTTTTTTCTCTTTTATCCAACAGTGAGTCACATATGCAGTTGGTATCATATGCTTTCAGCTAAATTTGGTAAAATTGGTGGTCCAATCCCGATAATGGAATAGGTGGTTTAAGTGGCTGAGCCGAAATTAAGGGTCAATTGTCTAGAATCACTGCATTTTATTTTCGATATAATTACATCACATTTTATTATTACGAGGCAGTCAACATTTACCAAAACTATTTGAAAATTAAAGCAATATCCTTCAGTAGAATTAACAAAGTGTGATAGAGTAAAACTTGCAAATGCAGTATTATCGAGGTGCCAATCGAGTTTACAAGTAACTCTTTCTGGTTCTTATATTTTCCTTGTTTAAGATAATACTGGTAAAAAATTTAACTTATTTCTTATTTAAATAGTAAATTTATTTATTTTAAAGAAATATATCAATTAAATTAATCATTTTAATCACAAATAGCCCAAAACCCCAAATCAACACAAATTATGCTTACAAATTAATACTAGTATTATTTTTATTCGAAAACAAAAAATCAATTGAAACTAATTTATTGAATATTTAAGCTTCCATCTAGAGGTGTCAAGATTTACGGTTACGGTGGTCCAAAAAAAGTATGACTTGTCATGTAGTTATACTTTGATTTTTGCGATCACATGGGTTGTAATTGGATTTCACCACCACTTTTGATAGAAAATGACTTGTCATGTAGTCATACTTTGATTTGTTGAGCATAGGATTCCACATTTCATCTATTCATGCTTTGATTGAAGAGCTTATCACATAAACTGGAAGTTACATAAGCAACATAAATTAAAGGTTACATACTAAGCAACATAAGTTGAAAGTTACATACTAAGAAACATAGTTGAAAACAGATAAACTACGATCGCTTCCCAAACAATTTTGCTATTAGATCGCGTTTCAGATCTTCTTCTTCTGGAGTGAAGTCCCTCTAGCCATCAGCGGAGTAAGGATAGCTGCCTTGATGTTCCGTTCCTGAATATCATTAGCTGCCTTGATCTTCTGTTCTGAATATCACATTCTCTTTCACGTGTGACTCTCATTTCATGCAGTGCTGCTGTGAAATCATTATGAATTGTATATGATGGTGTTGCAACTTCTTTGCCTTTTCTTTTAGCCTTAAGCCTTAGTTTCATCTCTTCCAATAAGACGTTGCAATGTTGAAGAACGACTCTCAGGAATGGAGTCGATTTGAGGTTCTCATTCCTCACTAGTCCTTGACCTTTTTTAGCTCCCACGACTTTCTTCAAGACTATCTTCATCTGGCTGGAAACGTGTTGAACTGGTGCTATTCAATTTCAATTCCCACTTAGGATTGTATCTCATCACCTCCTCAAATACCTTATGGTGAGTAAACTTGCTCTTACCACACAGTTGTTGAGCGGTTTTCTCAATGTCCTCTTTAGACTAGCCATTGGTAGCTCTATCATGTGCATGTTTGTATGCACCAAACCACTTCGTGACATTTGTGTTGAGTCGTTCGTAGCGTTGTCTCAATGACTCCGAACTTCTTTGTTGGCCCATTCCTGGATTTTCTTTTCTTGTTTACTCATATTGATCAAGAACATTTTGCCATAGATGAGCACTAGTTTGGTTGGTGTCAACAATTGCATTCATGCTCACGAAACACTAAGCAAACATTAATGCAATGTCTTCTTGCTCGCTCCAACCATGTGGAGTGTTTGAAGTACTCATGTTGGTTCGTGATATGTCTTGGCTTGAATGTTGGTTTGAAATGAACTTTGAAATTGATTAGAATTTGGAAAATCATCAAAGCTAGGGAAATAATCTTGGGAAGGATTGAAGTTTTGGGAATGATAGAAATTTGGGGAATCGGAGAATATATTATTCGCATCATCCTCCATAGTTAACAACAAAGAAAACTAAAAAATATGAAATTCTATCAAACAAGGAGGATTATAGGAGGAGAAAATATGATATTTTTTTTATGCAAAACTATAACAAATGTGGTCTTTATTTATAGAGGAAGAAAAATTATGAATTTTGATATAATTTTTAATATAATATACTAAAGATATATAAATTAAAAAAAATAAATATCAACCAATAATATTGTGCTGGCACAATCCCATTGGCCGATAAAGAGGGCAACCAGCGGTCTGTGGTCACATGAAATGCAACCGCATTCAATGTGAGAGAGACCAATTGAAATAGTTTTTTTTTATTGCCATTGACGTGGCAGTCGACCACGTAACACCAATAAACGTGGTCTAAGAACCGTACTTCGGTTTAAGTTTGAAATTTTCTGAACCGAAATCGTACCGGAATCGTCGGTCCGGACTACTAACCAGCACTACTAACACTTCTTCCCCAAATTATCCTCCTTGTAAAAATAGTTCTTCCCTGTATAGCGAAAACCAACACTACCAACCAATTTGTCCAATAAATTCATCAACCACTTCCCAAAAGAGAGAGAAATCGTAGCGTGAGGGGTGGTGCTTAAGCCCATTATGATAAAAATGAATATCTAGTGTTATCTACTTAAGCCCATTATGATATTGGGCCGACCCATGTAGAGGTTAAAGAAAACAGAAATTAGTCTCGCAGTCTGCACATTGATTTCTTGTATTTGTGGAAATGTTGCGCCGTATCGCTCGAACGTCCGTCGCCGCCGCCGCCGCGCAGCGCTTCTCGACGAAGACTGCCGTCTTGTCGGCGCCGGCGCCGGCGCAGGAGACGCAATCGACGGAGCGTATAGACGGCGCCTCGAATAGAACGAAAGGCGGCGGCAGGGACACGCTTGGGCGGCGGATGTTTGCTCTGGTGTATTCGAAGCGGAGCGCCGTGGTGGCGATAAGAAAGTGGAAGGAAGAGGGGCGCCTGGTGCAAAAATACGAGCTCAATCGGATTGTTCGCGAGCTACGGAGCCTCAAGCGTTATAAACATGCTCTCGAGGTTCTAAATCTGCTTATTTTCCTAATTACTTGTAGTAATTTTTATGCTGCTGCTTAGTTAATTTATAGAATGTTTGATTTGCTCTGTCACGTTTGTCTCTGTTTATCTCAATTGAGCAGAAGTTTTAGTGCGAGCAAAATATCCAAGTTAAGAAGGCTGTATTTGCATTCCCCCCCCCCTCTCATTTTCAGAAAATGTGTCAATCCTCTATGTAATTGTGGAATTTAGCAGTGAAGCAAATGCATTTATATCTTTGTTGATGGTTACCCTATCACATCCAAGTGTTGAACTCAATTCAAATTTGGGACGAGGGTTTTATTAGAGCCTGCCATTAAGAAGCTTTTAGCATTTCTCAAGTCTCAACTCATGTTTTAATCATCAGAGGATATTTAATGTTCAACATTCAGTAAAATGCTTTCTTTTACATAATTGTCTTAATCATTGATTCTCCGAAGACATTGTGTCCTTTGCTAGTTTGCTACTTCAATATTTGACAAAGCTCTGAGAATTTCTTATTTCTTCCTTTGAGCTTCACGCCACATGTTGTTTTTTATTTTCATGTCGTTTGTTCATTCGAGAATTCTTAGGAGTACTGTAAATTCTTAAAACTATCAGTGATAAAAGTGTATTATAAGCTAAACAATTATTCTTAACGATGTATTAGAAACAATAATCAGTTAACCATTGGTCGCAATTTATGATCTAAAATTTACAGTGGTATTTGGTCTTGTTTGTACTTTGTAGGTTTGTGAATGGATGAGAACACAAGAAGATATGAAGCTGATGTCTGGGGATTTTGCAATCCACTTGGATTTAGTTGCAAAGGTTCGGGGTTTAAACAGTGCAGAGAAGTTTTTTGTAGACCTCCCTGAAAACATGATAGATCCTATAACGTGTAGTGCTCTTCTCCACACCTATGTCCATTGCAAGGAATCGGAAAAGGCTGAGGCACTGATGAAGAAGATGTCAGAAAATGATTACTTGAAATCTCCGGTTCCCTATAACCATATGCTCTCTCTATACGTTTCCACAGGACAACTGGAGAAGATTCCAAAACTTATTAAAGAGGTGAAGAAGGTTACATCTCCAGATATCGTCACATATAACCTTTGGCTGGCTGCATGTGCCTCTCAGGACGCTGTTGAAACGGCCAGAAAGGTATTTCGTGAGCTAAGTGAGGCCAAAATTGAACCAGACTGGGTGACGCACAGCACAATGGCGAGCATGTACATCAAGAACTCATTCCGGGAAGAAGCAGTGTCTGCCCTGAAGGATATGGAGAAGAAGGTCTCCCGAAAAGTTAGAGTGGCATATGCGTCACTAATCAGTTTACATACAGCTCTGGAAAACAAGAATGATGTTCGTGCAATATGGAAAAAGATGCAGTCCACTTTCCGCAAGCTGAATGATGTGGAGTACACTTGCATGATCACTTCCTTACTGAAACTTAAACAATTTCAAGAGGCTGAGAAGCTGTACGATGAATGGGAGTCCGTTTCTCCAACCAAGGATTCGAGGGTCCCAAATTTGCTGCTTGCGGCCTACATCAACAACGAACAAATGGACAAGGCCAAAACCTTTTACAGTCGTATGGTGGACAGCAAGATAGTGCCGGGCTACACCACTTGGGAGCTTCTCACTTGGGGCTACTTGAAACAAAAGCAGGTTGAAGAAGCAGTTGACTGCTTCAAGAGAGCCATTTGCAGTGTGAGACAATGGGATCCGGATGAGAAGCTAGTGCAACAAGTCCTTGCGCTCGTGGAGGAGTCCGGTGATGTTGACGTTGCTGAGAAATTGCTTTCAGCTCTTGGTCGCGTTGGTTATGTGAATACGGAGATCTACAACTCGCTTCTGCAAACCTATGCAAATGCGGGTAAAATGCCGCTTATTGTAGCAGAAAGGATGAAGAAGGACGGTGTAGAAATGGATGAGGTAACGAAGAGATTAGTGCAGCTAACAAGCAAGATGTGTGTTACTGAAATTCCAATCAATGCTTGAGAACGTATAAGGCGACGGAATTGTCGCAGTGTAAGTGTGTGATTTTGAGTTCAGACCAGGGAATTTAGGCATTTGCTACTGAGAATGTGGAATCTTGTACTGTGTAATATTGTTTGACGGGTCAAGATTTGTTGGATGGGTTAGGACTCGACAGATGTGATGAAATATGTGATGGATCTTGACTTCGACAGATGATCGCAATATAATAATCCAATTATAACAATTGTGTTAGGAGTGCTAGTCATAGGATAAGAACCCATCAAAAGTACATGAATGAGATCCAAATGGAGATTCTAACATTTGTTGGTCTTTCTTTTTCTTTTTATTTCTCAATTTTTTCATGTTTCTATGTAACCAATGAGTATTCCCAACCTACAGATTTGTGAACTACAAATTTGGAATTGAATGCTTTTTCTGTATGATCTAAATAATGGCTGCAGCACCGGTGTGATTGTTAACCAGATGACCAAACCCAAATATCCTAAGCTCTACCATATACTATTAATAAGATTATACCGTAAATCCAAAGTATTGGGCTTCATCCAAGTATTTTGGGCGTAAGAGCATCTGCATCGGTGATCGCTGGGACGGACGGCGTCCGTGTTGCTGGCACGGCAACGCGCTGCCTGATGCATCGAGCACGTCCGTACCACTGAGCAGGCTTACGTGACGCGACGGGATTGCCCAACAACATACCCGTTCACATTTTCAATTTTTTTTTAAAAAAAAATCGAATTTAATTTAAAAAATCATTTTTAAATTTTAAAAAAATATTTTTTCCCACTTCCCAATAAATTATATCCGTTTTCTCCCAACTTTTAATTTATTTTTCAATTTTTTCCCCCAAATTCACATTTTCATCTATAAATACCCTCAAGTCCAAACAAAAAATTTTCCACCACACTACACAATTCTCATCTAAATTCTCTCATCAATTCTCAATCTTTCACTCTTACAAAAAGAATGTCCGACTCCAACGATCACCCCTTCGACCCCGCGGTTGGAACCACGAATGGTTCGGCTCACAACCATTCCCTAGTCCGGAAACGCAATTCTCGGCCCCTCCTCAAACCCAAGGTTCTCAAATTTCAGGTGGCTACCGGCTTACCCGGTGGACGACCAAGATGCCCCCAATGGGCAATACGGGTGGGCACCCGAACTCGGAACGGGAGGGAGAAGCGGCACTCAAACTCCTCCCATTCCTACTCCTACTCCTACTCCTCGTGGTGTTCGTGTTCAGGGCCATGGCGGTGACACTCACGTCCACACTCCGTACACTCCGGGGGAGATGGATCAGTTATTCAAAGCCTATTTGGCAATCTCCGAAGATCCGGAGGTTGGCATGAACTAAAGCGTGGATAGATTTTGGTGGCGCGTCTCTCGCCGGTACAATGAAACCGACCGGATGACACCATCGAGCGCAATGAGAGTATGGTGCGCAATGCCATCTTCAAAGCCAACAGAGAAATCCAAAAGTTCCAGGGGTATTACCTCCAGGAAGAGCGGTCGGCGGGGAGCGGCAGGAGCGAGCTCGACATCATCAGTGCCATCTTGGTGACCTACCAATCCTAATATTACAAACCATTCAAGTACCTCAATGCTTGGCAGGAGGTACGTGTGCATCCGAAGTATAAGGGAGGCGTATCATCCTCCTCCAGCAAACGGTCGAGGTCGGTATCCCTATCGACGCCGGCGAGGATGAGGTGGCAAGCCAGCTTGCCGGAGCTAACTTGAGTAGCCCCGACACCGGCCCAAGCAGTTCCCAACGACGGCCGCAAGGAAGGAAACAGGCGACGACCAACCGCCATCGCGCCGCTCCCGCTCCCTTAGTGCCACCTCAACCCCCCACCAACTCGTTGTGTACCCTCTTGGCTCAACTCAATATGGCCGAGACGTCTCACATGTCTCCCGAGCAACTTGAAGCGCATCGGGCAATGATAGGAGGTCTCCGATAAACATTGGGGATAGGGCCAGAGAACTAGTCTTCCACGGGGATATTTTTTAGCATTTTAAGTTTGTAATTTTTATTTTTTAGGATTTAATTATGTAATTTTTATATCTTTGATGTATTTTTATATTGTAGAAATATTTTTAGTAATCGAAGTATTTAAATTAAATAATGGAATGGTGGGACCCTTGAGCATGTTCTTGCAAAAAGAGCATGGATGTGGATGTTGTACTCTTGGGGAAGAGCAGGGAGTAAAAAATAAATAAAAGTGGGTCCGGGCCCACATCCATGCTCTTTGGTAAGAGCATGGATGGGGATGCTCTAAGAAGCTTAAAATTAAAAATATATATGTATGTACAAGATTTAATAATAATTTTATTTTAATGGTGACATTTTTTTATTCAGCATGCTACAAACTTTTGGTCAATGATAAAATGTCCACTGTGACATACATCGTCATTGGAATATGAGGGTCCATTAACCAAAAAAAGTAAATGAAACATGAAATATTGGACAGACCAAAAGGAGATATGGGGCATGTATATGTAGACACGTGGGTTATTATCTGGATCAGCAGATTTTTATTACTCGCGTATGAATGTAAATATACACTAATTTCAATATGATTGTGCATTGCTATACACTCATATTAAGTTTTTTTGCATTAGTTAATTGTGTTATCTTCCTTTTAGCTTGGATTTTATTTCACTTTTGACAAATGACCATGGTAGTGGACTTTCACCATGTAGAGAAGCTCCTAAACACATTCTCTTTGTACCGTTCCCAAACCCCCAATCTTCGAACTCCTTCCTTTTAGTTTCTCGAAAAAATACAAGATTGTAATCTTATCGCCGCAGCAGTTAAATGTATGTCTTACTTGGACAACGACCGACGGTCTGGTGCCGCAGCCAGAGCCGCTAGTGATATGCAACATCTCCATGCCTCTATGTTGGAAGAAAAGAAAATGAGAAAATGATTTTTGTACTTCTTAAAAGAAGCATCCAGATTTTTTAAATTTGTAATATACGTATAAAATAACTAGTTAATAGTACTCCCTCCGTCTCACAATAGAATTCACTCTTATTGTGGGCACAGTGTGAAATATATGGATCAATTGTCTGGTGGGCTTGAATTTAATCAGTCTGGGCTGAATTAATTCATGTGGCCCAACTGCCTAACGGTGACCCAATTTGGCCCGTTACTTATTGAGGGATGCTCCGATAGCTGCCACGTAGCACTTCCACGTGGATCTTCAGTCTGGATCGTCAGATGTAGGGTTGTGTTTGTTGGGTGAGATAAACTCAACCCATTCCCCTTCTGCCTCTCATTCTGTTCACTTCACTTCACTTTTCTCTCTCTCTTTAGATGACTCTCTGCCTCTCTAGAACTCTCCTCTTTCTCTCTCTCTTCTGAAATGACTCCGATCTTCTTCTCCGGCTGAGATTTGAGTGTTAATCTCTCAACTTCTGTGTTGATCTGGAGATTTCCTTCTATATTCGAATGGTTGTGTTCGAGTCAGTTCTTCCGGTTGAAGATATTTGGTCGATTTCTTAGATTCTTGAGATCCTTGTGTTCTTGAGGCCTTTGACAGTGTTTGTGAGACGTTTGGTGATCTTGTGTTCAGGTTGTTGGTGTGTTGTAGTAATCAGAGCATCCCTAGGATTTTGGGGTCCGGTTGTCTCACTGTGCTCTCTTGTGACTTGTTGGTGAAGATTGAGGAGGTCCTTGGCCCGGTGCAGTCGTGTTTTGCGACCTGAGCCATTTCCTATTCTTCTAGCTTGTCTTCTGTTACTTGATTCGTTTAGATCCCAAAGGATCTGGTCCTTTTGTTATTGATTTGGTTTCTTAAGTGTACAGGTTACTCAATCAATGGAAGCTTGATGTTCAGTACTGGTGGAAGGCCTGAACATAGCTAGTAGTCTGATTGTTTGATTCATGTACTTAGAGATTAGAAATCTTGTAACAATCTTTTGTATCCGTCTTGTAACTTCTGAGACTAGTCATCTCAGTAGCGGTGTAATAGCAAAAGAAGTCCCGGTAATTTGTGAATCTTGTCGATCTGATCCCTACACACGTGTTTTAAGAAAGGTAAAGAATAGTGGGTTGGAAAAGTTAGTAGAATATGTGACCCTCTTTTTTATATTGTTTTTATAATAAAATGTGAGTGAAGTGAGTTAGTAGAATGTGAGATCTACATACCATTACAGTAAAAATGAAGTGTGACTCTTACTGTGGGACGTACAAAAATGGCAAAGTGTGACTCTTAATTGTAGGACAGAGGGAGTATTATTTAAGTGTTTAATTGAGTAGGTTAGTACACTAATTGGATCAAAAAATGGTTAACCGTCAATATATGACGTCGGTCCGACATGCATTTACTACGCACCTCGAACTCAATAACGCACATTAATACTTCCCAAATGCACAGTAATTTTAATCTTAAACCGATGCATGAAACGAGCCTTATCAACGCCTTCGACAAAATTCAGATAAAATGGACCAAATCGATAGGTTAAGGATATAAAAGTACCAAATAGAATGTATATGACCAAAATCGTAAAAAAGATGAACGAGAAATGGACCTTAGTTTTTGTTCAACACCATTTTACCTTGTTTTATAATTTCACATGGATGTTTATTTCCAAGGACGGAGATACTGGCAGCCAAGCCACGGGCTTGGCCGGAACCGGACCCATACCCCCGCCTCCTATGCAGCCGCGCCCCGCCGGATTTCCGCCCCGGCTTCGAATGGCCTGAATTTTTATGTATATTGTGTCTGCGAGTTTGTGATGGCGACACTGGAAGAGCAGATCCCCAATTATAAGAAGACGACACATATTGATGAAATTGGGCTTCTGAGGGAGTCATTAATTATATTGTATTTGACTATAAGACTTGGGCCTTAATTGTCACACCCCAACCCTTATGACATATGCACTACTATAAATAAATTCAAATTTTCAAAAGCACACATATTATATCATTTCAAAAATCAACATTTATCAAGTACATATTTCAAAACATTCTAATCCGTAGTGGGACCCTCTCACCACTCTATATACTATACATTTATCTACATGCAAAAATGATGAGGAAGAGAAGTTGCCAAAATGCGTCAGCCGCCGACCCTTATAATAACTGTAACTCACATCAACCCACGCATCATTAATATCTTATTCCTGAAAAATATTAGTGGTTTATATGAGCCACAACTCAATGCATATAAACCTTACCTTTAATTTCACACACAAATATCTAACACATTCTTTCACCAAAAATATATCACCAGAAATAATAAATATCATAAATAATTTAATATTCATATGCATATGCCTCTATGATCCTTTTAATATTCTGTGACTGAACAAGCCT
>NC_062965.1:44852343-44948317 GCF_023119035.1 Salvia hispanica
GTTTTTGGGGAGTATTTGATATTGATATTTGAATGATGGATATGTGATTTGTGCAATGAATATGTTTATCTATAGTATTGAAGTTATTGATGGATTATAGGATATGTAATTGGTGCAATGGATATGTTTGATGTATGGTATTGGAATTATTCGAGTCATGGGATTAAAGAGGATATGTGACTGTCTTGCTCTGGATCTGATATACAATGACAAAAGACCTACGGGTCATATACAATGATAATGGACCTACGGGTCAAAGAAAATATGCAAAGAGGGGCCTTCGTGGAAAGATCAAATCAAAGAGGGGCCTTGGAAAGGTCGAAATGCGAAAGAGGACCTTCGTGGAAAGGTCGAATCGAAAAGAGGGCGCTTCGTGGAAAGGAGTCGAATAAATAAAAAGGAACCTGCGAATTAGAGTATAGAATGGAAATCACAGGCAGATGCCAGGTTTGTTCAGATCCGCGAGAATATTAAAAGGGATCATAGAGGCGTATGCACGTATGAATATTAAATTATTTATGATATTTATTATTTCTGGTGATATATTTTGGTGAAAGAATGTGTTGATATTTGTGTGTGAAATTAAAGGTAAGGTTTATATGCATTGAGTTGTGGCTCATATAAACCACTAATATTTTTCAGGAATAAGATATCAATGATGCGATGGGTTGATGTGAGTTACAGTTATTATAAGGGTCGGTGGCTGACGCATGTTTGGCAACTTCTCTTCCTCATCATTTTTGCATGTAGATAAATGTATAGTATATAGAGTGGTGAGAGGGTCCCACTACTGATTCAGAATGTTTTGAAATATGTACTTGATGAATGTTTATTTTTGAAATGATATAATATGTGTGCTTTTGAAAATTTGAATTTATTTATAGTAGTGCATATGTCATAAGGGTTGGGGTGTGACAGTTTAGGATGATAATTAAAAAAATATCAATATGCAAAATGATGCATGTCTCAGGTTAGGGATGTCACATTAATATATGATAATAATAGAAAAACTAAAAATGGCCCTACTAGAACATTGAAGCCCAAATTTAGAATACAAAATTAACGTCTCTTCTTCGTCTCCTACTAAAATCATATCGCACAGATTACAGCCGCTAGAGTTGGACTATAGTCTATACATAATACACTATACAACATGTACTTGCGGAAAAATTAAAGGTTTGATTCTTTAATTTTGATTTAACTTTTTATTTTGAATTAATGGCATGAGATTTGAAATTATTTGTTTCTTGAATAGGAAAAACCTAATTAACTTTTGAGAATTGAGATAATAAAAGTTTTTGAATAATTACAATTTGATATTATAAAAATATGTAGTTGTGACATGAATTTGACATAAATATTTTCTTAATGTAGTTTCTTGTTTCTTATACATAGATTGCACATTACAGTGATTTAAAATTTTTTAATATAGGAATACATATTATCTAATAAATCTTGTTTGTTCTTGATTATAGTTATGCATCGATATTTTAAAAATCAAGGAATGATTCAACTTCTAGTTCAAGTATTGCAACCCCAAATCCGACTGTGAATCAGGATGGAATTAATATTGCAAGTGTTGAAGCTAATCCGGAAAACATAGTTAATGACCCGAGTGCGATTTTGAATCAAGAAAGAATCAATGTTGCAAGTGTTGAAGTTAATCCGGAAAGCATAGTTAGTGACTCGGGGCTACAGAGTCCTATTGCTAACTATGATGTTCAAATAAGTGATCGCATTCGAAGAGAATACGTCTCTAAGGGACCTTGCCAACCGAAAGGTCACGTCTTTAGGAAAACTTCGTATGGTAAAGAGAAAATGAGCTTCCAAGTTAATTGATTTGAAAGACATGTATGGTTGGAATATAGTGTTGAAAAAGAAGCGGCATTTTTGTTTTTGTGTTATCTTTTCAAGCCTATTAATGCCAATCGTTTTGGAGATGACGCATTCGTGAGTACGGGCTTGAAAATTTGGAAAAAGGCGCTTGCTATTTTTAGAGAACATGAAGGTTTAGGGTTCAACAAATAGCACACATGATCAGGCTAGAATACTTTTTGAAGGGTTTAAAAATCAAAGACAAAGTGTTGATTACAATTTGAGGAAATATGACAAGGAAGATGAAGTCAACTACCGCATTCACTTGACTGCTACATTAGATGTGATTCGATTATTGTTAAGACATGGATTGCCATTTCGTGGGAATAATGAATCATTTGAGTCTATAAACAAGGGAAACTTTCTAGTGATACTTAAATGGTATTGTGAGCATAAAGAGGAGGTAGAAATACATTGGAGAATGCTCTAGGTAATAATAAGATGACTAGTCCTTTGATTCAAAAGGAATTAACAAATTGTCGTGTCGTTGAGACTACGAAAGTTATTTTGGAAGATATTAAAAATTACAAATTCTCTCTATTGGTTGATGAAGCGCGAGATTCATCGATAAAAGAGCAAATGACATTGGTTATTAGATACGTGAACAATAATGGAGAGATTGTAGAAAGATTCGTAGCCTTTGGGACATGTCATGATACTACAACAATGTCATTGATGGAAAGGATTCGTTGTTTTCTAAGCATGTTTTACATTTATCACGGTTAAGAGGTCAAGGCTATGACGGTGCATCAAATATGTGGGTGAGTATAATGGTCCAAAACCCTTATATCGAATGAAAATGGATCTCGCGAAGCGCATCCATTGCTTTGCTCATAATCTCCAACTAGTGGTGGTAAAAGTTACAAAACAACATGGTACTATAAGAGATTTTTTCACCATTGTCACTATGATTGTAAACACATGTGGAACATCTTGCAAAAGGAGAGACAAACTACGATGCCGAGGATGAGAAAATTATCAATCTCTAGAAAGTAAAGAGATTAAAAGTGGAAAAAGTTTAAATTAAGAGATGAGTTTAAGGCGGTCGGTGACACTCGATGGGGATCACACTTAACTACTTTGCTTCGTCTAAAAGGTATGTGGTCATTGATAAGTGAAGTGCTTGAACATGTGTATGAAGATGATACTAATCCGATAATAGAGGTATATCAAAAACATTGAGTATGAGGCTGGAAGCTATGACTTTGTATTTATTTTACACTTGATGATGAGTTGTTTGAGTCAACAAATGATTTGTCAAAAGTTTTGCAACCTGGATCAAAATATAGTTCAAGCTATATCTTTGATCGATACAACTAAAAAGGGCTTTGAAAGACTTTCGGAGAATGGATGGAACCAATTTGAGACAAGTTGAAGAGTTTTGTGTCACTAATTCCATTGATGTTATCAATATGGATGATATCTCAAGTTTGGTGTGCGAATGAAGCGAGATGAACATGTTACAAATTATCACCATTACAAGGTGGTGGTTTACTTTCAAGTATGATTTCTATTTTATTTCTTAGTTATTATTAAATACTCCCCCCAGTCCCATAATAGATGTCATATTTTCTTTTTAATTTGTCCACAAAAGATGTCACATTTCCTTTTCTGGAAAAAGTTCCCTCTCACATTAATATAAATATATTATTTTCTCTTTCCACTTAACACACAAAACAACACCTCCTACAATCCCAGGTCAATCCCAAGTGTGACATCTACCTTGGGACGGAGGGAGTATTTCATTGTATTCTAATTTCATATTAATTATAATTCTTAGGGTTTTTGATTTAGTTATTCAAGAGATGGAAAATCGTTTCCCAAAAACAAATACAAAATTGCTTATTTGCATGAATTGCCTTAGTCCAAGAAACTCCTTTGCTAGCTTCAATATCGACAAGTTGGTCCGTCTTGCGAACTTTATCCGGATGACTTCTCGTGCACCGAATGTATGACTCTCCCTATCAACTTAAAACTTATATCGGTGATATAGTTGATAAAGTCGAAGTTCTCCAATATTGAAGATTTGGAAAAATCTTGCAAAGATTTTGGTCGCTACCACAAGAGATAAGGCTTTTTCCATGGTGTACCGCTTTGATCGAGTTGACTCGATCCTTCCCCGTGGAGCTCGTCGAGAGAGTATTTTATTCGATGAAATTTATCAAGATTGATTTGCAAATAGAATGGAGACGGTTGGATAAATGATATCTTAGTTGTACATACGAGAGGGAAATTTTTAACAAAATTGAAAATGGGGCCATTCTACGACGGTTTCAAGAAATGGCGACACGTCGAAAACAATTACTCCCTTCGTCCAGAGTATTAGACTCACTTCTTTTGGGCACATGATTTAAGGAATTGATATTTAAATAGTTAAAGTGGAGAGAGTAAAGTATGAGAGAGGGAAAAAATAGAGGGAAGAAGAGAGAAAAAGAGGGGAGTAATAAAATAAGAATGTTTGCTAAAAAAGGAAATGAGTCTAATATGTCCGTGACATCCCAAAAGTAAAGTTTCTAATACCTCGGACTGAGTGAGTATCATCTAAAGCCTCATAAAAATTGTAAGGACGTAATATTTGAATTGAATTTTTTAGTATTATTAATATTGTTTTTTTTATAATTTCAACACCAGCTTATTTGAAAGTCTAGTCTGGGTCCCTGTTTATTTCAATACTTTTTTCCCTATAATTACAATAGAAAGCGTTGTCTGGAACATACTCTACAATGATAACAGTTGTAATTGCAAAAGCAAATCAAATGAAAATTTCCACTAAATTAACTTTATAGTACTACTACACTTTATATCATTTGAGATTTAAATTTTTTCTAATTAATTTATTATACATAATCATTAAAATACCCCATAATCCTATTTTTATAATCTATTTACACATCTTTCTATATTTAAAATAAAGTCAATAAGAAAATTAAAGTATACTACTAGTATATTTAAAACCAAACCAAAAATCTCTGGATACCACCACAGTCAGTTCGTCAACCTTCTTAGGCAAACAACTTCTAATGTAATTGATTCATCTCTAAGAGAAGAAGAGCCGTAGAAACAAGCAAATATGCAATGGAAAAAGAATATTTTTAAACTTAAGTTGCGTAAATTACTAGAAATTAGTTTTAATGACTAACAGTGTTAACAGTTGATGCAGACATAATCAGAAAGACTGTAACACAAAAATGCAGAAATAAAAAGATTTGATTTTAATACTATGGTTAATTAGGAAATGTTTATGTAGAATATTGATTGTCACATGAGATCAAATTAAGAAAATAATTGAATTAGAACTTGAATAAATAAAGTATAAATTTCGTACTCATTTTGATACAATTTAAAATTTAGTAGTAGTAGTATATTTTAGTTACTATTTATGAATTCATATGAACGTTATATTACTTCCAATAATTAACCAAATTACAAAAACAAGCAATTAGAAAATAATAAATCTGGTCGCCCTAGTAATTAAGTCAATTAACCAAGGGCATGAGTGATAACTAATATTGGCAAATACACATTTAACGCTTTAAATATAACATAATCACCCCAACCATGAACCACCTCACCCCTTCATTTTCAAGTAGTATATATAAGTAGTTATATTGTAGGTTTGAAGTTGAACTGTACATCTTCTCCCTCAAAATTCAGTTTGCTCAACAACAAATTACTCACCCTCACTTTCTCTCTCTAGATTCCCCAGTTATCTGGTGCAGCATGGCGCACAATCATTCCGATGTACTCGAAAATGGAGCACATCCTTGGCTGCTTCCCACGATCACAAACACGCTAAGGTAGGGAGAGGGTTGTTCCCGTGCTTTACTGTTTGTACATTACAGAATAAATGTACAACTCCTTAATGCATGTCGCTCTTGCTGCAGGAGCAATCTCCTGGATTTGGAGCGTACGGGATTAAATCTCAGTCTTTTTCGAGATGAAACCTGCACCGGTGGTAAGTAATTCTTTATTCCAATCTTATCTCCGTTAATTGTCCAGTTTTGCTGTTTTTGTCGGTTCCCATCATTGTCCATTTTTATTTTTTATTATAAATAATTAAATGGTAATTGGTCAGCGATTTTCCTAACTCAACTCACAATTTATTATAAAACTAATATATAAACTGAGATCCGTGTTCCGTTATTTTTTTCCAATCACAATAATCAATTATTAGAGTACTATTAATTTTTTTGTTTTCCCGTGATATAAAAAATGTTAATGGAAATGTGGTTTTAGTGGTTTGGATTTTGTGTTTCTTCCTTTACCTTTTCTCTCTCTCCCTTTTAATTAATGTGTTGGTTATTTTATATGGAGCAATGTGCAATAAATTTAGAATATACAGATTAGAAGATTTTGAGAACGTCATGCAATTTGAATTTAATTAATTATATTTTGCAAGATTATTATTCGGCATGTAATAACATTAAATGATAAAAAAATGTAATAACATTAAATGAAGGATCTTTTTAGAAAAAGTTACAATAAGAATCTAATTAGGTTTGTAACTAAATCTAGTCAAATATTATTTTGTTTCCGCATTTGAGTTTGAATACAATTCAAATTGAATATATAATTATACTTTGAATGTCAAATTGAATACGAATTGTTTTGATTCACTTGGTATTTCTAATGGCGAGGGCTGCAATAATGATTTCACTTTGAAATTTGATTTAAATAAGAAGTCTTATAGTACTAATGTTATAACTCTTTTACATACAAAAAGGAGTACTTGTTTATTCTAATGTTCTAACTCTTTTACATACAAAAAAGTACTTGTTTACTTTATTAATAGTACTAGAATATTTACCAATAATTTAGCAATATTATTTGATTAATTTCACCTCGGCCTATTCTAAGAAATTTCATGGTAGGGTTTAAATTAGTGCAATGGCCGGAAATGTGGATTTTAAGTCATTGCCCACTCTAGGAATAACTATATGAAAACATACATGCATAATATCTGTTTACTTTATTTTTACTTTGTTCTTAATTTTATCATTTAATTCTATTTTAAGTGTCCATTTCTTCATTTTTTTAATTCTCATATTTCTTTTCTGTCTCAAATATTCATGTGAATTGTTAAGTTGAACTTGCCAGAGCTTTATGTTTATGTTAAAACCTAGTACTATATAATTGCCATGTTGATTTGTGTTTATGATTTATAAAGTAATAGTAACTCTGAAGATACCACATCTCATGATGATTATTTTAACTTGATCAACAGAACAGATCATGTTTGATGAAATTTCAGTTCATCAACATATTCTTTGGTTGATATATATTAACGGGTTTACTATCTATTTAATACAGATTCAAGGACAACTGAGATCGGGGCAAAAAAAATCATTTTAATTGTGCCAAAAGTGGGCCCCAAATGCAGGCTATATTTTTGGGCCCAAAGGAAAATCTTGTGGCACTGGAGTTTTCATTCCGCGTGGGCAATCCACTCGCACTGACCTAAGAGTACGAATAAGCCAGGTACGCTACTCAATTATAAAATCATAGTATTCACAGAACATGCGCTTTAAATTTAGAAGCTAACATATCTAACTTGAGGATGAGGCAGTATTTATTAGATTAGCAATCTGCTAATTCTTTTTTACGTATATTTTAACTTTTATTTCACGATTGAATTAAGCTAGATTCCCATTTCAAAGTCGTATTTTTTTGGGACAGTAGGAGTAGTATTTTTACATTTTTATGTAGTATTTTACCTTTAGAAAATTTAGGTTCTTTAATGTTCTTATTTCTTATGATACTCGTGTATTTGCTATTTTTAAAATGTAATATATAGATAATTATTTTAAATTAAAGATTTTTCAATAAGTCAAGCGATGCATATTTTTATGATTATATATTTAATTAATAGTAGTATATGAAATTTATTCCATGATCATAATTCATATATATGGATATGAAGTCATTACTAAATTAATTTTATTGGCTTCTTAACAGCTTTCTCTCCAGTTCTGTTGCCTTCTCGAGTGATTCAAGCACTTAACCTTAACGTC
Organism: Salvia hispanica; assembly: GCF_023119035.1. Classification (NCBI taxonomy): domain Eukaryota; kingdom Viridiplantae; phylum Streptophyta; class Magnoliopsida; order Lamiales; family Lamiaceae; genus Salvia; species Salvia hispanica. The sequence goes on from NC_062965.1 coordinate 44,860,230, forward strand.
CACGAACTTGGTCAAGAAATTAAACCCCATTCAGGTATTCAATTCATCAATTGTAGTATTATGCTTTATTTTCTATTTTATTGTTATACAATAATAATGAAAAAATTGGTTTATTTTCCTCCGCAGAGCAAAGTCAGAAAACCAAGAAAATTGATGAAAAATTGGAGAAACAAAAGGAAGACTATATTTCTTTTTCGCCAGAAATTATTCTTCCCTGAAGAATGGACAATAAATGTGCTCTAATCATTTCACTGCATTTGATGCTTTCTTCTTATATTTAATTCATTTAGGTGTATGGTATAGAGAGAATAAAGCTTCATTAAAATGGATGAATCAATATCTTCAAAAGATAATAATAGTAGAATTTTGGATAATACAAAATGAATAAGTTCAGTCTCTGTGGTTTGTTTCTTTCCTAGCTTTTGATAAACATTATCATGTATTGCAATTTAAATTTTTCAGTAATATAAAGACAGCCATGATTTTTTTAATTTGTGCAGTATGCAAATAGTCACATTGAGAGTAGAGATTTTTGTTGCGACGACTAGAGATCATGCGATCACATTATTTACATGTCTTAAAATGCTTGAATTTGTATACTCTTTTGTTCTATATATATTAAAAAATCCTACTAGTAAAAAATATTATAATGAAAATTGTTTATTCTTGTCTAATTGAGAAATACTGATGCAAGTAACTATATATTGATGTCTTGAGATGTATTTTTCCACTTGCATTATATCTTTTCATTTCAAAATGTTACTAACTGTAACTAAACTGGGTAGCGGGCAATGGGTAATTCCCATCGTGCCAAATCGGGTATTGGGTACCCGTTACCGACGATAAGGAAGCAGGCGGGATCGGGTAGAGTGTTTTAGAAGTTTTGCGTTATGGTATACCCACTACCCGCGCGGGTATATCCATTAGTCCCGTGTGTTAGTATTAGTATTAGTATTAGTCATATTTCATCTTTTAATAGTTCATCCGTTCCATATTAATAGAGGTGTTTCAAATAGTTAAAATGGATAAAAAAGTAAATAGTTAAATAATATATTAGCCGTATAACCACCCTCATTTTGAAAAATAAAAAATAAATAGTTAGAACGGAAAAAAAAAAAAGTAAGAGGGATAATAATGTAGAAGAGTATTTATATTATTATTTTCCAAAATAAGTGAAAAAATTAATTAAGGTGGAACGGTGGGAGTACTATATAATCTAAGAATTCTTTTAATATATTTTTATATTCAAACGAACATACAATTGAAAACTCTGAACTAGCTATAGTGTCCCTCAACTTATTCTCAATCTATCCAACATTTACCATTGATATTAATAAAATGCATTAAGAGAACGTGACGGTTATTATGGTTTTTTCAATTTTTTATTAGGATTCCAGTCACGGGTACCATAATGTCTTGGATCTGGGATACCCGACGAATGTCAATTATCCCGGAAGGTATGCTCCTTGAAGTAGTGTTAGGACAACTAATTTAGCTAAATGGTCTGGTGCGACTTATCGAATGCGGGTACCGCGGTAACCCGTTCGCCACCCCTAGTTTCAACTTTGTTTGAGATCTTGTGTTTCAATTTAATACATTACGCTATTTTATTTGGATATCATTAATTCTTTATCTATGTGAAGTACAAAATATTCCATAATTGTTTCATGTTAAAATACGGTACAAAAACTTTATTATTATTTCATATTGGTACAAAAATTTCTTCATTGTTTACATGGTTTGTACGTCACATAAGTAAAAAATAATCGTCGTTTAAACACATATGATGAAATGTATTAAACTCAAACAAGAGCAGAAAAATTTTGTATTCCTAGTCTCGGAATAGTGAGCAAAAAACTTTTCGCTCGGGATTTAAGGGGTGGGGTTACGGTAGTAAAGTGGAAAGTGAATAAAGTAAGAGAGTTATGAAAGTAGAGAGAATACCAAAAAAAAAAAAGAAATTGTTCACTTGTCTTGAAACTTCCCAAAAAAAGAATGTGAGTGTTTCTGAGAGGGAATATAGTTTATGTAAACTTAAAACTTTTTATACTTAATTAAGATTACGTTTTCTTTTCGCTCGCTATTTTGCGAAGATGTAATAAATAGTTAAAGTGGAGAGAAAGTAAAGTAAAAGAGAAATAATATAGAAAAAAGTCGTATAACGTATTTATATCATTTTTACAAAACGTGAAAAGAACACATCGATTATAATGGCACGAAAGGTACTCGTATTTATCATTCTTTGACCGGTGAGTGGAGTCGATCACATGCATATGGTGCCCAAGAAGTGCGGGATACAAGTTGTAAATGAGAAGAATGAATTGGTACCCACGGATAGTGACGGGGGTGGAGAATGTGCATCGACTACGGGAAGTTGAATGAAGCCACGAAGAAGGATCATTTCCCTTTGTTAGTTAAATTTGATCAAATCTTGGAGAGATTGACGGGCAAATAGTATTTTGTTTCCTTGAGCGGATACGGCGAGTATTTTCAAATCTATGTTAATCCGGAAGGATCAAGAAAAGACCACGTTCACGTGCCCTTTTGGTACGTATGCATAGAAAGAATCTTAGTTTGGATTGTGTAATGCACTTAGGGAATTTTCAACGATGTATGATGAGCATTTTCGGATACATTTGGAAGTGTGCATTGAGATATTCATGGACGATTTCACCTCTACGGGGAACTCGTTTGACACTTATTGTAGCACTTGATGCGGGTCTTTATGAGAGATGCGGCATTTAGTGTTGAACCGAAATTGCCACTTGGTATTTGAAGGCATTGTCTAGGTCACGTGGTTTTACGAGAGGGGTATCCGGGTAGACAAGGCGAAGGTGGATATCAAAATTACCATACCTACGAATCAAAAAGAGGTGAGGTTTTCTAGGCCATGCGGGGTTACATGGGAGGTTCATAAAGGATTTTGCAAAAATCGGCGCAACCACTCACTCGGTTGTTACAAAATGATGTTAGATTCGTCCTTTGACGAAGGATGTGAAGCGTTCAATTTGTAGGACGGGGGTTAGTATCGGCACTGATAATGGGGCACCGGTGGAACCATCCTTTGAGATAATGTGTGATGCGACGATTTCGGCTGTGGGAGGCTGTCTAGGACAAAAAATTGATGGAAAAATCTATGTGATCATACATGCTTCCAAACGCTAAATCGAAGCTCGGAAAATTATGACACCACGGAGAAGGCATTTGGCTATCGTGTATTCCTTTGAAAATTCGACCCTACTTATTGCTTAGATTGAGGTTATAGTCTTCACGGATCACGCGAGCGATAAAGAAATCTTTAACGCGGCTAGAAAGAATTCGAAGCCAAGGTTGTCAGTTTGGGTGTTCTTTTACAAGAATTTGATTGGGAAGTACGAGATAAAAGAGGAACGGAGAATAGGTGTGATCATTTGACGCGGAATCTTCCAGGAAGCAGAAGGTATACAGTGCTTTCAGGAACATTGTACCTTTTGGAGAAATTTCCTAGACCACACGGCAGGGAAGCGATTTTGGCTGTGGAGTCTAGGGGAATCGGATAAAGGAAGCGCACGGCGGATGCGGGAACCGTAGTTTCTTCGATCTAGCCAACTACTTAGTCACGGGAGAGATGCAGTTTGAAGAAGTTTCCGGGCCCGGAGGATGAAAGATTAGAAGCTGATCAAAATTTATTTTGGGATGATCCTTACAACTGGAAAATGTGCTCAGATCAAGTGATTAAAGGCACCTTTCATTCCAGGAATGGGAACAAAGAGATGTGTTAAATCATTGCCACGCGTTAGCATGTAAGAGCCACTTTGGGCCCAGCCCAGCGAGGAAGGTTCTAGGCAGTTTTATTGACGACATTGAATAAGGATGCTTTAGATTCTGCCAGTGTGGGGAGTGCCAACGAGACGGGGGAATTTCAAGGAGATGAGATGCCATGATCCCGTTGATCGTGTGAAATTTGATGTGTGGGGAATGGACTTTATGGGACCCCGTTTCGTCATCATGTGGAAATACTTACATATTGGTACTGGCAGTGGATTATGTATCTAAGTGGATAGAAGCAGGCCACCCACAACTTGCCGAATGAAGGAGGTGGCAAATTTCTCCAGGGGATAATATTTTCAATAGATACGAATTCCAGGCATATACGGACTCCAAGGAACACATTTACGTAATGCGCCCTTGAGCTTTGATGAAGAAATATGATATGCATATCAGTGTCAGCTCGCACATCCTCGAGTCTAATGGCCGGGCGAGATTTCATCGCGAGATCAAGCGATATTGGAGAAAACGGGATTAATCCGTCAAGGAAAGGGCGGGAGCAAAAGACTCGGGGACGCATTGTGGGCCCTACGGCTAGCACTATTTATTGGAATGTCGCCTTTACGGACTTGGCTGTTTGGTAAGATGTGTCACCTGCAGCCCAGGAATTGAACACAAGGCATACTAGGCGATGAAAGAAATGAACATGAAGGCGATAGCATGCGAAGAAGAAGGAAGTTGCGGTGCAAGAGTTGGGAGGAACTTAATTTGGTCATTTAGTCGCCATGTGGTACAAAGAAAGAACAGAAGTTATGGCACGATAAAACCTCCGGGTAGGAACTTAAATGTGGAGACTGAAGGGTGCTCCTTTCGATCTCGGCTTAAGCTAATGCCCGGGAAGCGAAATCAAATGGATTGGCCCATACACCATCGTTGGCATCAAGGCAAATGGGCAGTGGAGATCAGAGGGAAGTCTTTTGAGCTTCTGTTCGCTTTCTTTGTAAACGGTCGCCAGAGTAAGTTTTAGGGATAATTGAGTTGTGTGTAGTGGATGAATTCTACCTATGGCTCACTATTATACCTAAAAAGGACGGGGTAATTCAGGTAGATTCACAGGTGAGGGTAAGTGATAATTTTGAAAATTCGTAGACTAGGGAATCTGGAATACGACATGTAAATAGTTTAATTTTCTCTAAAAAATTAAAAAAAAGAAAAAAATGATGATAAATGTACTTATGTATATAATTTCGAAGCACGGACTCTGGGAACCGTATTTTATGCCACAGCTCGACCCGAAGTGCCGGAATCTTCAATTTTTATTTTGTAGGGAATGGTCGAGGATTCGCGGGGAGGAGAGCGAAGGAAGGAGTCAAGGAGGGAAAAGATATTTTGAATTTCAAATTCGACGATAATTATGGAGACGTACGGTTGCTTACATCACGCTCGGCGCGCCATCTCCACGGGGAAAAGCGTGATAGATCCTTATATATCCAGCTTATCAAAATTAGACAAAAATCGTGTTTCTTTCTTTCCTTAAATATAATTCATCCTCTCTCTCTGAAATAGGACGAAACACTAACAGCAAAAAGCATGAGTTCTTTCGTTTTGAGATCTATCTGAGTACGTTCTGAGGCCCGAGTATGACCACGACTTTGTTGGCCGAATTGACACGAAGGTGGGAAGCATAAGCGAAGGAGGTGTACGCCTGACCGCCATGATCGATCGTCTGCGGCGGCATCTGCAAATCCTTTGCCAATTAGCGGATTCGGCGTGACACCGGCAAATCTCTCTGCAACAAGATCGCAAGTCAGCTGAACCACCGCATGCAAGACGTTTCGCAAGTAGCGGAGAAAGAGGAGGTTTACAGACAAATCGGAGGACGGTGAACGAGACTTGAATGTGAGACCTTGAAGGAGGCAGAAGGTAATGCTCTTAGGAGGAGCCACAATCTTGAGGTAGGGAAATGTATGAGGGGGAAACCCCTATTCTTGATGAAATTCTTGAGGGGGAACCTATTCTTTACATTGAGATATGTGAGGAAACCTACTGTTGTATTTGAAGTTCGTGAGGGGAAACCCGGTTTACATTGAAATTCTTTGAGGGGGAGACCCCTTGTGTTTGAAGGCTGTTGAGGAGACCCCTATGTTTGAAACAACTGCGGGGAAACCCCTCTTTGGAAGAGAATGGTGAGGAAACCCTATTCAGGGAGATGTCGGGGGGAGAACCATCTATATCGAGGGCAACCCCGTTGATTGGAAGGGAAACCCCGGAAAAGGCACATTGGCGGAGTCGGATCTACATTCGGCAGATGCCGAGCCGAGGAAAGAGGCTGAGGAAATTGATACGTGGACCTTGTCGATGACCAAGATTGATGAAAGGAGCCGAAGGAAGGCGCGGAGAAGCCTCTTGACGAAGTTGATGACTGTGCAGAGGACGAAGCCGAGGCGCGCTTGGCCGAGGAGAAAGCAAGAAAAGGAAAGGCGTGGCCCAAGTGCGTCTGCCGTCGGAAAGCTCCGCAAGTCAGGAGTCGGAGACCACTCCTGTGGCAGGAACCCTTTGTGAGGGAGCATGACAGGCGTCGAGGCGAAGCTATAACTCGAGGAGGTTGAGGAAGAGCCAATTCCGGGCCTTCGTGATTTGGCTGACTGGAAACTTCTTGGAGGGAGATGAGGCAGTTTGACGACGAGAAAGGATGCGGTGTACAAGGAACGTGCAGCGCGGGGAAGATGACGAGTCGGGGAAACGGTATGGCAAGAGGAGCTGAAGTGATTGCATGTGATAAAGAATTCCTTTGTATCCAGCCAAATGGGTTTGGTGTTGCGGCCTGACGAAGAGGAATGGAATTGGACTGGCAAGGGAGTTTTTCTCCACTTTTCGTTTGAAGAATACCCGCAAACTTGGGTGTGGCGGATTCTATCGCATTCGGGCTTTTCCAATCAAGGCACGAGTTGAGCATTAGGGAGTGGTCCACACGGATGGGGTTGTTCACTAAGGAAGAAGGCTCAAAGGGAGCAGGCAGCAGGATGGTGGGGATGCCAAAGAACACACACCGGGTTCAAAGTCAGACGGCATGGGGCCCGGTCACTTTTTCTAAATCGAGGGCGTTTAAATCCGGCTCACTCAAAGCTTCCCAGCAAGATGGGATCTCACTTTGCTCAAAATATTTTATCGATTCTGGGTGAGTGGTGATCACGAATTGACCCTCATACTCGTCTACTTCTTGGTGCATGGCGGAGGGTGTTAGGTGCTGGATGTGGATGGCGCGTGCCACCGGATGACCGAAACTGACAGGAAACGTCATGCTTACACACCTTGCCTCATCCAGTCCTTTCTCCCGGAGGAATCGGAAATGAGAATTACTCAAGCCTTAGTTAGTAGTCGTGTCACATTGCAGGAGAGTGTTCAGTGGTGCTTGACAAAGGGGTTACTACAGTTTCAAAGCACCAAAACTCTCTTGTTCATTGGGAGGCAAGGTGAAGGCGGAGCCAGGAGAGAGCTGCAGAAGAGGCCATGCCAGTGAAGAAGTGAGGAGGCTGGGAAGGAAGTCAGACATGAAAAGAAGATACGGTGTCACGGAAGGATATGATGAAGAGAACTCAGTGGATCAGAGCAGGTGTTGGGAAATGGGAGGGCGGTGAGACTGAGGGGAAATATTGCTAATTTGAGTAAAATGTGCCCAAAGCAGAATGATAGGATGACGGAAAGCAGTGGGCTTTCAATGAAAATGTTTAAAGTGGATACGCGAACGTTCGCTTGACCCAGTTGAGGGCAGCTCTGGGTTCGGCGGTGAAGTCGAGCTGGCAGCATACTTGATCCACCAGTCGGCACGACCACAGTGTTCGCAGGATGATCTCAGGCCATTCATTGGGTTCATTTACCAAAATCAAAATTGATCGTGAGAAAAGTCGATGCGGAAATCCGGGCGAAGGAAGAAGCTGGGCGACCGGCTAGGAAGAAAGGTGGCGACCCGCCCCGGTCCCGCCCAGTCTGGCTCCCGAGGCGACCCGAAAATGATCAAACATCTCTTGACCAAGTAACTTTTATTTTTCGTTCTTTTCGTTTTTTTATTGTGCTGTTATATATGTGTTTAACATTTGTTATATCTTCTCCCCTTTGTATTTGCGTATTAAGTGTGAGTTTGTGTTTTGTTGTTTTATTTGTTTTCCTATGTTTTTTACGTGTCTTTCTCCCCTTGCCATTCTTGGTCTAAGTGTGAGAAGTTTTATGATTTTGGTTTTGCATTGATCTCTGTTCCCATATGACGATGGCTTAGGACAAGTTTGGGTGAAGTGGGAGGGGGAGGAAGAATTCGATGCATTACGTGTTGCATGTTAAGAGTCGGTAGTTTTAAGTGTTGTCACATAGGCCGAGTGGATTTAATACGGCATGATTCCCTTAGTGAAAGTAATTGAAGATAGGAGGCATTCAACTTAGAAGCTTTTTCCTTAAATGAGCCTAGTTAATTTGAATGAAGCAGAATGACGGAGAATGCCTCTTACTTAGTTGTGAAGCCTACTATATAGTAGGTTATAGAAACTGGATAACTTTGAGCTAACAAATGTTTAAGGGCCACCGAATGTAGGAGAGAAAGAGGAAACATGAAGGAAAAAAAAAAAGGGGGAATTGGGTTATGGAGGTATAAGTGGACGAAGTCGAGAATTGTGATATAAAGAGTGGAATGAAGTCGAGGGAAAGAAAAAATGGAGGAATATTTGAATGAAGTCGAATGTTGAAAAAAAAAAAAAAAAGAGAGGAATAATTTGGGCAGTCCGAGAGGGGAATGGTCTAAAGCAGGAATAATAATAGCGACCCGGAAGGGCTCATGGCAGCCGGTGGTGTAGCATTAACTTAAAGGAAATCGATTCTAACATCACACAGTGAGGAATGAGTGATCGAGGTGAACTATGATCAATTAAGTAAGAAAGTACACCTCATAACAGTGACAGTTGACTAAGTAAAGGAAGGGAAATGGCTTTATTTGGAGGGGAATTGCAAACTATTGGAATGACCTTAATCTTGTGGGGACAAATGCCTAAAAATTGAAACTTAGCTCATGTATATATGTGTTTTGCGTGTTTGTGTGATTTTCTTATATTTCTTAGTTTTCTTGAGTCTAGGTCTAGGAGTCGGTTCAAGAGATAACCTCACCTGAAATTTGCCTTATTCTTTTTCTTTTCTTGTCTTTATACTTGAGGACAAGTATGGTTTAAGTGTGAACAGTTTGATAAGGCTAATTTCACGCATCGGTAATGTGCGAAAAATGTTATAATTTGCTGGGTCTAACACGTTTCCTAAGCCAGGTGTGTGAAGAAAAGCGCTAGATCGAGGAAGTAAAGGAAGGAGATGGTCTGAAGAAAAGGGTGAAAATGAAATAGGAATTTACAAAGAAAGGTAGGCGTGACAGGAGAATTACGAGTTGAGAGGCAACAAAGTCATTATCAATACCTCGTGGGCCCACCTAAAACGCTATCTCTATAGAAGCATACGAGCCGCGAGCATATAGTTTTCAATTTTTTAAGAAGGGGAAGTACTTGTGTGTCCGACGGCCGGGATTCCGCATGACCACGAGTTCCGAGACCAAGTGATCTAGTGGACTTGCTGGATCTAGGGAACCTGCTATTTCCTTGTTTGAATATTGCAACACGCACTGCACACACTACACTTGTACCATTCCCGTAGCTTCAGTCGCATATATGAGAAAAAATTCGGTGGACCCGACACACCACGTGGCATGATGATGTGATGTGTCCCACTAATTAAAAATTGACAAATGGAAGTATTAAGAATATATAGATTAAACTATATAAGGTATTTAGTTCTTGTACATGGAATAAAATCCTAAAATTTAAAACTCTTAAAACACAATATGCTAACTTAAATTTACTATTTTTCGTTTTGTATTTATACATGAAAAAAATAAAAAGTAGAAAACATAATGATAAAAATCATGATAGTAGTATGCACGAAAATAAAAATATTTATAGTATTGTTTTAGCATTACACAAAATAAAAAATTACTGTACTTAGTATTGTATGCATCTCAAATAATCACAATACATTAACTTAAGTTTACTATTTTTTTCATTTTGTATTTATATATGAAAAAAATTACAAATAAAAATATAATACTCCATTTGTTAATATACTAAATCATAATTAATCATATTAGTCCTATAGGCATGAAATAAAAGTATTTATATAATTTTATTTTACTACTACACAAAATAACAAAAAATACTTAATATTAATTAGTCTTAAAATGATGTGAATATATGATGAAAAAAATAAAATATATTATTATGTAGTATATGCGAGTATTATATTGTAATATGGGAACTTTTTAATTTAAAAAATTTTATTCCATGTACAAGAACTAAATACCTTATATAGTTTAATCTATATATTCTTAATACTTCTATTTATCAATTTTTAATGAGTAAAGGCCAAAATTGGTCCTGAACATATGACCATTTTACCTTTTTGGTCCTAAACTTTATCTTATGGATTTTTTGGTCCTGCACATATGACAATTTGATCATTTTGGTCCTCCGTGAGTATATGTTTTAACGGAAATCTCTACTATTCATTTTTAAAAAAAATTGAATAAATAACAGGAGAATGTAGTAGGACTATTAAACGACGTCACTCTCTGAAAAACAGCTAATACCCTGCTCCCCAAATCATCAGCGCCGGCGATCACTACCGACGGCTATTTCGCTCTCCGCCGCAAGCTGTCGGTGCCGCCGTGAAGATGAAGTTCCAAATCGAAGACGTAACCGTATACTTCCCGTACGACAACATTTACCCTGAACAGTACTCGTACATGGTGGAGCTCAAGCGCGCCCTCGATGCCAAGGGCCACTGCCTTCTCGAAATGCCGACCGGAACCGGGAAAACCATCGCGCTTCTCTCTCTAATCACGAGCTACGTTCTCGCCAAACCCTCCAATCCGGTGAAGCTCCTCTACTGCACCCGCACAGTGCACGAGATGGAGAAAACCCTATCCGAGTTGAGGTTTCTGCACGACTATCAGGTCAAGGAATTGGGGCCGTCGGCGAGGATTCTGGCGTTGGGTCTCTCCTCGAGGAAGAATTTGTGCGTCAATCCCCGCGTTGTCTCGGCGAATAGTCGTGATTCGGTGGATGCTGCTTGTAGGAAGCTCACGGCGAGCTGGGTTAGGGCAGTGGCGATTGAGAATCCTGACATTCCGACGTGCGACTTTTTTGAGAACTATGAGAAGGCTGCATCTGACGCCGTGTTGCCTCCGGGAGTTTATACGTTGCAGGTTTTTTTTTCTCTCTATTTTGCGATTCTCAGTCTTTGGCGAATTGTATATATCTAATCATTTTTAGTTTGACTGGAATTGGATTTATGATTTAGTAATTGATTCCTCTTGGATTGAACTGGTGGAAATGTGTTTCAGATTAGTTTGCATCTGATTATCTGTTGAATTGTTATAATGGAAACTGGAAAATTACTATCTTGACTTTTTTTTTTGTTTGTATTGCTGCTGAAGGACTTAAGGGCATTTGGAAAGCAGAAAGGGTGGTGCCCTTACTTTCTAGCACGGCGTATGGTTCAATTTGCAAATGTAGTGGTATATAGCTATCAGTACCTGCTTGATCCTAAAGTTGCTGGAATTATATCGAAGGAGATGCAGAGGGAGACCGTTGTGGTGTTTGATGAGGCCCATAATATTGATAATGTGTGCATTGAGGCACTTAGTGTTAATGTGAGGACACAAACACTTGATGGGGCGTCAAGGAATCTGAGTAGGATGTCCCAGGAGATTGAGAGGTACATGCTTTCATTTGTCTGTATATACTCAAGGTGGTAATGCCTCTGCCACTTTTATATAGTTATATTCTCCCCTTTGAAGTGTTCTTTTCTATCTCCTCTCCTATATATATGTTCTCCGCTCTGTTTGTGTTTCTATTGTATTTCAAAGTCCGGATGTTGTCCATAAAAAGCAGTAAAACTTAAAAGATTCTACAGTTTTTTGAAATTATGGTGTATTAAAAGATTTTGCTTGGCCTAGTTAATCTTAGAGGTTTATCATTAACATAAAAAACTAATAATGTTTGGTTGCATACTGTTTATGATGGTGCATACTGATAGGGATTAAGTTTTGATTTCTGTGTACTATTTTAAATGTTTGGCCAAGATTTCACATTGGTGGTTCGGACAGCTAACTTCATGTTAGAAATAAGGACGAACTGAAATCATCAGTTTACATATTAGAAAGTCTCCTTGTGCCATATGGCATTTGAACTTTGCTTTTCTGGCATGGTTTCTGCACAAGAGTTGTGGTATTATTCCTCCTGAAAGTGTGTTGACTGTTGACCACTTTTCGCCCTATGGCTATGAGGAAAAACAAAAAACTTACTTTTGAATGTTCTTTCGTCTTAACTTTATTTTACCATGGTAGGAAGGTTAAAGGCCACCGATGCTGGTCGACTGCGTGCAGAGTACAACAGGCTTGTTGATGGTTTGGCACAAAGAGGGGACCTTCCTAGTATGTTGTGTAAATTTGTATTCAACTAATTTTGGCATGAAGTCTTTCCATGACTTATTCTGACATTTCTTCTCCTTGTAGTTGGTGACACATGGCTAGCAAATCCTGCCTTGCCTGATGACATACTAAAGGAAGCAGTACCTGGAAATATAAGACGCGCAGAGCACTTTTTGTCTGTTTTGCGTAGGTTTGTACAATATCTTAAAGGGCGATTGCAGACGGAAAGTGTTGAGAAGGAGGGGCCTGTTACATTTGTTGCATCAGTCAATGCACAAGTTGGAATTGACCAGAAAATGCTGAAGTTTTGTTATGATCGACTTTACTCTCTTATGTTAACCTTGGAGATCACCGACACCGATGAATTTCTCCACATCCAAACAATCTGTGATCTGGCAACTCTTGTGGGGACCTACACTCGAGGATTTTCTATTATAATTGAACCTTTTGATGAAAGGATGCCGCACATACCCGATCCTGTTCTTCAGGTATTTAGCTTTATAGCATGTTGCGGAAGAAACATAGTTACTGATATTTTAATAGCCTCCTTTTGTTGGTTGGGGAAGGTGTCACTTCTAGGTGGTAGCAGTTTTGAGATCTTTATGTGTAATGATTTGTTCTTGGAGAGCTTTTCAAATCTACTAATGTTCAGATGTTGTGCTAGGCATCTTTAAACTAATTTATCCTATTTCTGTACATTTTTTTGCTCGACAACTACATACTTGTTCTGCCTAGTGATTTTCAGCATTGCTTCTCACGAATCATATTGGTTTTCAGCTTTGTTGTCATGATGCTTCTCTAGCCATAAAACCCGTATTTGAGCGATTTCAGTCAGTTGTTATTACATCTGGGACACTGAGCCCCATTGACCTCTATCCTCGTCTTCTTAATTTCAATCCTGTGGTGAGCCGAAGCTTTACAATGTCCTTAACTAGGGATTGCATCTGCCCGATGGTTCTCACTCGTGGAAGGTAACTAGTTAGGGAGGTTCTATGCTATCAAAACTCTAAAAAAAAATTATCCAACGCCAAAATGTGCTTTGGCTGTTGTTTTAATAACTCTTCCTCTTTTGCCATGTTTTATTTCAGTGACCAGCTTCCAGTGAGCACAAAATATGATCTTAGAAGTGACCCTGGTGTAGAGAAAAATTATGGCAAACTTTTGCTAGAAATGGTCTCTGTTGTTCCTGATGGAGTCGTGTGCTTTTTTGTCAGTTACTCTTACATGGATGGAATTGTTAATAGTTGGCACGAATCAGGCATTCTGAAGGTAATCGTTCTTGTATAACATTTCTCTGGAAATTCCTGTATAAACTTTTAAGTTAGTTGACGCTACCTGCCTTGAGGCTTTGTTTTACAAAGGTTTCACTTTGAATGCGGTACAGGAAATTATGCAACGTAAACTTGTTTTCATAGAGACTCAGGATGTCGTTGAAACCACACTCGCACTTGACAATTATCGTAGAGCTTGTGATTGTGGAAGAGGCGCCGTCTTTTTCTCAGTAGCCAGGTATTGTTTTCTATGTTGTGCCTTGTAGCACCTGCAGCCTGAAGGAAAGGTGTCTACATTTATATTTTTCCTTATTCAGACAATTGTTGAATTCCAACAGCAGTGGTTATTACCAATAAACTTTTAATACTCCTAAAAGATAATATTCTTGCCTGACATTACCAATAATGTAAGCTTAGGATAATATTGTATGTAGGGGTGGGTAGGTACGGTATACCTTACGAAACCACCATACCGTATACTTTACCGTAAATACGGTATGCGAAAAAGTCATACCTTTACCTTACCAAAGTTTTCGGTATACCGAACTTCGGTATACCTTATTTTCGGTATGATGAATATCCATACCGATACCGTACCTCATTTTCGGTATACCGTACCGAAGTTCGGTATACCTTACTTTTGTGGTATACATGACTTTCAACATCAATTAAAATAGAAAATTATAGTTTTTAGAATATTATTTATATTTTATAATTTTGAAAATAAATTAAATATAATTTATTCATAATTATATTTATATTTCACAATAGATTTTATAATTTAAAAATATATAAAATATATTTTATATATAATAGTGTTTATATTTTTGTGGTATATACCGAATTTCGGTATGGTATTTGAAAATTCATACCGTTACCTTACCGGAATCTTTAGGTAAGGTATCATACCGTACCGAAAGTCACGGTATACCGAAGATTCAGTATTTTTTCGGTACGATAAGGCCGGTATTTCGGTATTTTTCCCTAGCCCTAATTGTATGTGGTGGTAGTTTATATTTACTTCAGTGATTAGACATTGTGGCTGAGTGCCCTTTAGTTCGCATCTTATCCGAAGATGCAAAACTGTAATGGACTGGCTAGTGTCAGAATACATTCTGCTTATTTAAAGTTTATGAATTTAACATAATTTTCTCTCAAGTCATTCCCTACTTTGATTGCAGGGGAAAAGTGGCAGAAGGTATCGATTTTGATAGACATTATGGCCGACTTGTTATCATGTTTGGCATCCCATTTCAATATACATTGAGCAGGTTGGTTTGCTCCTATGACCTTTTTTTCTGTCAAGTCGTCAACTTAAATTGTTTCGCAACCATTTTAGTCCTTGATTGTGTACACAATGGTCATTGTTTTCTGTTAGTATTTTCCGTAACCAGAATGATTAGTGTGTTCTTGAACGGACCCCCACACTTGATGTATTTGAAAGGGGTAACTGCTTTTAAAGTCACCAACTTTCCATGAATTCTGGTTTTTCCCACGAACTTTAAAAAGTTAGTGTAATGTCACGAACTTTATTTTCGGTTGCCATTTTCCCATGTCAGGTTTTCCGGCTAATTCAAACTGCTCGTTTCCTATTAAGACAATGTCCAAATTCTTTTATCTTACTATCGTTATCTTCGTCTTTGAAATAGCTTCGCGTGTGTACCTCGTACGCCTCAATCGGAACTCGGATGAAGAAGTTATGGCCATTTGATGAAGGCTACGACCTTTGTGCGACCTTGTACTATCATAATGGTCATAACTTCTTCATCCGAGTTCCGATTGAGGCGTACAAGGTACCCACGCGAAGCTATTTCAAAGACGAAGATAACGATAGTAAGATAAAAAAATTTGGACATTGTCTTAATAGGAAACGAACAGTTTGAATCAGACCGGAAAACCTGACATGGGAAAATGGCAACTGACAATAAAGTTCGTGACATTACACGAACTTTTTAAAGTTCATGGGAAAAACCGGAATTCATGGAAAATTGGTGACTTTAAAAGCAGTTACCCCTATTTGAAAATGAATTACTGTTTTGCATAGTGATTAGTGAGCTACTGCCATATGCTAAATTCTTCAAATGTTGCAGAATATTACTAGCAAGATTGGAGTATTTGCGGGAGACTTTCCAGATAAAGGAGGGTGATTTTTTGACATTTGATGCTTTGGTACTTTCAGCAACCCATTATTTCCAAATTCCAAGTATATATAATTTGGATCTGTGCTTGTACATGATCGAACATTATTCATGTACATATGCAGAGGCAAGCGGCCCAATGTGTCGGACGAGTTATCAGGTCAAAAGCGGATTATGGGATGATGATTTTCGCTGACAAGAGGTTCGTTAGCTTAATTCTTGTTTCTGCCTCCACAGAAAATTTTTCCACCTGGAGAAAATATTTGATAATTTACGGAATGTTTGATGTGTGTTTAATGGTTGCTTGTGCTCTTAGATATAGTCGTCATGATAAGCGCTCGAAGCTGCCTGGTTGGATACTGTCACATCTACGCGATGCTCACCTGAACTTGAGTACGGACATGGCTGTGCATATCGCAAGAGAGGTACGTTTGAACCTTAACTGAATGGTGATTTGCACTGTATTTTCTTAATTCTTTTCACCACACAATAAAAACAAGTAAAATTTCACCACCTGGTATGTGTAGTTCTTGAGGAAGATGGCTCAGCCGTACGATAAGAGTGGAGCAATGGGTAAAAAAACCCTTCTTTCACAAGAAGATTTGGAGAAGATGGTCAATGGAGTTGGGGATATGGTGTTTTGATCAAATTGAAAATTTGTAAACCTCTTTTTTGTAGAGAAATGATCCCTCATTTTTGACCTTTTTCTTGTTTTTAAAATTTTATAAGATAGTAGTATTCTACATAGGCATGATGGATCTAGTGTACAATTTTTTCCAAGTACACTTTGACCACGTAGTTCCTTCTACTACTAATGATTTTCTGTATTGAATTAGCCGTTTGCACTTTTCATTAAAAATACTGATTATTTTTAATCTTCTGTATACACTTTTCATATTCATATAGATATAATCTCTGTATGCATGCTAAAATTCAACTAAATTATGGAGACACTTAAAATTTTGACTGCAAAAGTGGAAGAATTGGGCGAGATTGCGAATTTAGGGTCACCAAAATCTATGCATAATACAATATCTATATAGCTACTCTTTCTTTGGCTGTAAATACTTGACAATTAATTTTGTTGACATATTAAGCTTCTATCATGCTATAAAATTAAAGAAATAATATAATTTTTAACGATTTATGATGACATAAGGGCACTCACAATGCAAAACGAAGAGCATAAGGGTAGAAGCATTTGATCAACTCTTTGAACTATGTAGAGGTGGTCGAAGATAATTTACTATACAAGCAACGTTTAGTGGTGAGGGAAGACGAAGATACAAACTATATGTGCACACAACAAAACTGCGTCCTATAACACACAAGCCATAGGGAATTTTCACAAACAGTATAAACAAAATGTTGCGCAAGCAACTATACTTACTAAAATCCAAACTGTATCTAACCTGCTTTCATATCTCATCTTCTTCTCCTTGAGCTCGCTCTGGACTTTCGAGTACAAGTGACATGATTCGAGGGCCTCGCTGTAGTTCTTGCTCCTAGGGCAGTTGAGCGCTTCTTTGAGAACGAGCAAGCTGTTTCTCCCGTTGACATGAGAGCCTTCCATGTCTCCAAGCTGCATGCTTAGTTCGGATAGTTTGAGAGTGGTGTGGGAGCCTCCATCCTCGGCAACGACCACTTTGAACTTCATGATAAGGATGCACTCCACTACTTGACATGGAAGAATGTCTTTTGCAGGGAGAATTGAACCGAATCGTATCAAGAAATCCTTGTCGGTAGGCCAATGTCTCTGTCCTCCTATAGGACTCCAACTCGAGAGATTGGCGGCCTTTTTCGTTTTCTTGTTGACTAGAATCCAACTAAGCCTGATTCCATCGCGAAGCTCTTGCCATAGCTTCCCATCTTTTCTCTCCCTTTCAATCGACCAACTTGGAGGCAGGGCATCAGATAGCGAGAGCACGACGTCATCTGTTTGCTCGTCATCTCTTGCATTGTTTGCAAGTAAATCCAGACGAAAAGGAGAGTTGTAGAACCAACCACTAGAGCCATTCGCGTAGGGAATACCCCAGATGACTTTAGAACAAATCGTTTTCTCTCTATATCTGATATCCACAATCGACACGAAATCTGATGGTGAGATATTTTCTACTTCATCCTCATCCCCATAGTAGTCAGCTTCAGTCCATTCTTGAGGATAATCATAATAGTCATAACAGTGAAATTCAGGAACATCCTTGTTTACTATGAGGGGGAAACAATCAGCATAAAACTTTTTAAATCCACCAACTGAAGCGATCAAATTTTTCACATCATTGCTGTTTGTTGAAAGCCACATGGAAGAGCATACATCTTCCCACAGTCTCTCTTCTTTTGAGATAGAAGAGAATGCAGCACAAGTACACGCTGCAATAGCCAGGTTAGCGCCATCGAGACGCCTTAGTATGTCATAGCAAAGATCACTGCTCAATGATGCCATACCATCCACTGATGAAACTGACATTTTTAATGCTCTTTTAACATCTGAAATAAGTAGGAAAATTATGGATGAAGGTAAACAAGCTGAGATAGCATTATAATAGCATAAAAAAAGTTACATAGATAACTATGAAGCAGGTATTCAAGCATTGATGCATTTGGCAAAGGCCATGCTCAAATGCACCTTTCACACTCTACAGCCAATTCATACTCTCAATAAACAAACAAACAAGCGAATGACAAAGCTGTAAAACAGTTTTTTGTTCTAAACTTACAAATCATTAGATAAATCTCTTCTGGTAATGCATTTTAGGTAGCGTTTCAGTTTTAGCTGCATAAAGCTTTAAAACCTTATACAACCATCACAATCCCCTGCTTTCATGTGGATAATCAACTCAGAATCATTTAGCATAATCATCTTCAGGTGATTCAGGGAGGATTGTGAATAGCAATCATTTGTTACATAAGTATTATAATTTCAGGACCTAACATTTCAAACCCTGATGTGTTCTCATTTAAAGTCTAACAACCCTCCTTCCATCAATTAATTAGCTAACAGAACAATTTTTTTGACCCTACAGATGATGGTAGACTAAGCTTGAGCATACAGGAAGCTTCCCTAGAATTCTTGTCACCTATATAACATCATCATAAACCAATAACCCATCATATTATCCCCAAGAGATCTAAAATAAGGATAGGATTTTTGGTGAAACTTAATATGCTTTAATAATTTGAATATGATTTTTTGGTGAATTAATCCATGACCAGAAAAGCTACGTTTGCATACAAAAACCAAGCCAGAATACCAAAAATTATGAATAATATGTTAGTAACTGAGCAATCAACAAAAATTGTCAACTTCCTCAGTAAAGTAATCTCATTTCTATACAAGAAAAAATGCAAATTCGAAGCATATGTAGGGAAACGAGTAAGCTCAAACACCAAATCCATAGAATTCTCATTTTAAACTCATACAAATTTTATGGACAGCAACACACAATCTTAGGGCTTAATTACATAGTTTGGGAATAGGGAGGCTGTATGTATGCATAATCTTGGCTTAACACCAAATTCCATTACTCTGCAGTATCCAATTATGCTGGTTTGAAAAGCCTAAGCAAGCAAATAGCAACAATTCTAAAATGGCATAGCGCACTCTGAAGCAAAAGGATTCCTATCCTATATCATACATAGAGATAGAAAATAGGCCAAATTTACACAATCCTTAAAAACAAGATTCTGACGCATGTTAAAACACATTCGCTCAAAAAGGAAGGCACCTGAAATTAGATTAAAACCCTAATTCCCGAATCGCCTTTTACTAGGAGCAAAGGTATAGAAATCCTCTAAGCAAAATCATACTCCATTTATAACGGTATCATAAAAATATCTCAAACCCATAAAATATCTCAAAGTAGTGCTTTACAAAAACAAAATACAGTACAATCTGATAATGACCAGCCAAAATGAGATTTTATAGGCCTACTTCATGTTTTACTCCCTATATCTTGTCTCATCTCAAGTGTGAGAGGTGAGACCCTCATTTTGGGATGCTGAATTTTAGAGAATAAAGTAAATATAGAAAAAAAATATAGATTGAATAAAGTGAGAAAAGTAAAAAAAAAAAAAAAAAAAAAAAAAAAAAAAAAAGTGTTGATATTTGCCAAAATTAAAGGAAATACATCATTTTAGTTTGGGACAACCAAACCCAAGAATGAACACAATCACTTGAGACAGAGGGGGGACTTTAAAATATAATTATTGTGTAATTTTATTATATTATACCCCTCTGTGGCTTAAAAATAGAGATTTTAAGGACGGTTTTAATGCAAAATTGGTAAAATATGAGAGATAGAAAAAAAAAAGTGATTTAGTATTGTTAATAGAGAATTAGACTAATTTTGTGGGACAAACTAAAATAGAGAAAACAGCCTAGTATTATTTAAAGAGTAAAATGTAGGAGTATCATATTTATTACTTCTATAAAACTTGTATATATAAATAAAACATGTAAATGAGTTAGTAAAATGTAGAATGAAAATTTAAAATTAAGATGTCAAAAGTTTATACTCCCTCCGTTCCCCATTAGGAGTCACACTTTGACCGGGCACGAGTTTTAAGAAATGTAAAGAAAAGTTGGTTGAAAAAGTTAGTGGAATGTGAGACCCATTTATTTATATTGGTTTTATAATAAAATGTGAGTGTATTGAATTAGTGGAATGTGGGACCTACTTACTATTTATGGTAAAAAATGAAGTGTGACTCTTAATCGGAGACGGAGGGAATAATTTTTGGAATGTAGAATAAGCTTAAAATGTAAAATATCAAAGGTGTATCTAAAATAATTGTCATTTTATCATTTTGGTTATCTCCTAAAATTAATTTATTTTTATTTGAAAAAAGACCATCATACATTATCGAGTACTAGTATTAATGATATAGTCTCACTATCCATTAATACTATCTAAATTATTTATTGATCTTCTAATTTATATAATTGCATTAAAATTCATATTCTCTTCTTTCCTTGCTAAAAAATGTATCTCTTTTTTTACGAAATTTAAGAAAATAAAATTTTATTAATTAAGTGAGAGATAAAAGAAAATAAGAGGATAAAAATGAAAAGAAAAAAAAAAGTAAAAAAAAGTGAATGTCAAAAGAGTAATAATTTAATATACTTATCTTGTGACTGTTCTAAAAAGAATATTACAAGAATATGTACCATGTAATAGTATTTTATTAATTAAGCATAAAACTAGTATCTTAGCAAATTGTAATACAAAGAATGTTTATTAAAAGAGAAATTGGTCTCTAAAACTATGAACTTTGTCCAAAATTTGGTATTTCCCATGAATTTTGAAATCGGTATATAATATCACGAACTTTGCATTTTGTTTGGTATTTTCCATTACATGTTTATTATTATATTTGACTAACTTACGAGGCTTTTATCATACTTGACACAATAAAATCAACGTGGTTTTCAACGTGACTTTTTATGCTACATGTTATGAACTTAAAAAATGGTTTCAAATATTATAAAACATATCACGGTTGCCTATGTTAAATAAGATTTTGATGAAAATACCTTATTTGAGTGAATTTGGGAAATACCAAACAAAATACAAAATTCGTGATATTATATACCAATTTCAAAGTTTATGAGAAATACCAAATTTTGGGCAAAGTTCATGGTTTTAGAGACCAATTTCTCTTATTAAAAAGTGTGCAAGATTATCGGAGATATTTTAATAGGTCAGTCTCTACATTGTGCAAAATATCTTTTGCTTTGTTGGGTCCCGAATTAATTATTTTGGATATGGATACAGGATATTGTAGTACGTTGTACAGTCACTCTTTGACAGAATTGAAAGTTTGAAAATTAAAAACAATCGAATTGAGATTCGAATAGATACTCTGCTTATGAGCTTGCGACCCTACGACGACTTTTTTTATTATAAACATTAATCGCATGTCTCAACACTAAATTCTTGAGATATTGTGTTACACAGTTATCTCTCCGTCTAAAATGATATGGAGTAGAAAATTGCAATATGTAGTTTGGGGAAAAAATATTATTCAATTTGTTCAAGAATATAATACTAAGTTTTACTAAAATTGCGTTAGATTGTATATGCTCGTCCGCTTCCCACCATATTTTCATCTATATAATTGAATATTGAGAGAAATTAAATGTTAACTAATCAGAAATTCCGAATCAAACTGGATAATATTACCTTATCAATATTTTTATAACTTTCGTTTATTTATACTACTAATAAACTAGAACAGTGACAGCAAGAAATCCAACTAGACCGAGGGAAATGGACTCGCTGCCTAAATTTCCACTGCAGTCTACAATTTTTACGTAATAGCTAAACCACTAAAAGGTAATTTCCATCCCTAAAAAACGTAAATTTTCATTCTTTTATGTTCTGCATCTAATTTCGACCTGTTCAAATGTAAGAGTTAAGGGTTTATAATTTGTTGGAATTAATCTATAAGACCATTTATCTAATAGTACACCAAAACCTAAAATGAGATAGGTAATTAATTCCAATAGTACTCCAAAACTAATCCCATTTTTTATTTTTATTTTTAAAATATCATCTTTAAGTTTACACTAAACAAGTAAACTCAAATCCAAATTCTTTTTCAAATTTTATGTGTTAAAAAAACATAATACTATTAAATATTCTTTAAGTTTAACTTTAGTGTAAATGGTTGAAGTAAAATCATATTTAATGTGATATTTACGTGAGTTTGACTTTAGTGTAAATAGTTAGAATTGCTTTAATTACCCATTTCTAAACTAATAAGTAACCGTTCATGATTTTTTTTTCAAATGTTCATAGAGTTTGATCGATTTAGGCCCATAAAATTCAGTTGTAAGAGCTAAAACATACGCTATCAGTAAGAGCTTTAAACTACATGACCTAAACAGTCTATTTCTCAAATTAATTCAATACAGTCAAATTTAAATTGAAATTGATTCACCGTGAAAACAAGTTACTCCACTAACAAATCTTATTGCATCTTATGTTCTCGTGTCATTCATACATACAGATCATTTATTAAGAAGAAAAGAAGATAAGTATCTAATTGCAAGTTGGTCACGAGAAACACGCACAGATAGCATTTATGGCGAGATGGCACCATTTTGAAATCGAAACAAACAAATATAGTCCCAAACATATGCGATGATGGGAACTCTTGACCAAACAAAAATATAATCATATAATTGACTTTACACATACAAGATACAACCAATTCTCGGTCACATCTTACAGATCACCTACTTTACACCTCCCTCAAAAATCATCTTCATCCAAATCTCCATATGAATGCAATTTAAGAGCAAGATATCATGTTAACATATAATTTAGGAATCTGAACAACATAAGACCACTGCAGAAAAGAGTAGCATATGTTTCACCTACATCTTATGAAAAAGAAATGATTCTTGGAGCAGTACACATAGACATCGAACCATCAGAACAGGATTCATGAAAAAGAGAAAGAAATAGTACATGATATCTCAATTAAGATTAAATTATCTTTACCTGGAAACACAGCACAGATCATATTCAAGTCATTTAGCTAGTTCAGTTCTTAATACAGATGTTTACATGACAAACGGCCTGCAAAAAATTAGATGATGGGAACCATACTTAGCGGCCTCTACCACGCCCGCGCCCACGGCCACGGCCCCTGCCACGTCCCACAGCTCTTCCTGAAATCACATAAAATACAAGAATTTGAATACATTTTTAGAACAGAAGACAAACTACAATTGCAAAGAGAGATTCCGTGAGTATTTTCATACCTGCAGTGGGCTTCTTGGGCTTGACCCGAGGTGTCTCTTCCACAAGCAAAGTCTCGAGATTCAAGCTATCAGGAAGGATGTAATAGCGGATATTATTCCCCCTCACACTCAGGTGATCCATAGTCACAGGATTTTTTCCCTTCAAAGTTAGCTTTACAGTCTTTAAGTGAGTATTCATACTGATATCAACACCTATAAAAAAGAAACTGCAGTTAGATTTCTGTTTCCAAACCAGTAGAGCAAAACTGTATTATGATTATAAAAAAAATCATTTTCATCTCAATAAGGTTCTGTTGCAGTTCAGACTAGTCTCATACTGATACAATGTCTCGCTTCATAGAGGAATATGATCTGAATACGACTAATGAAGGGTTCAGTAATGCATAAAAATACGAGTAACTTAGGTCATCAAAGGCAATAGAGATGTGAAAAATAATTAGCAGGTGGAACAGCACTTCTCATACTGGAAACTGAAGATATTTCCACATAATATGTGAGAGTTGCTTCAATAATTTAAAACTGAAGATATAGATTAAAAGCATTAAACAGGGAATGCAAGAAAGAAAGTAGGCCTACTTGAAATGTTCCGGCATCTTCTCAGTATTTATTTTGGTTTAAATAAGCATATTATAGCACTCAACTAAACACAATTTAGTTAGACAAACCAAACTATGGCTCGGACACCGAGTACTGACTACAAAACAATCAGA
The DNA here is from genome assembly GCF_023119035.1 of Salvia hispanica. Lineage (NCBI taxonomy): Eukaryota > Viridiplantae > Streptophyta > Magnoliopsida > Lamiales > Lamiaceae > Salvia > Salvia hispanica. Next base: position 44,884,379 of record NC_062965.1, read on the forward strand.
TAGTTGTAAACACAATTCATGTTCTTGCCTTTCAGCTTCTCAGAAACAAAATCACTATAAATTTTACATATAAGACCTTCAATCCATTATTGACATCTTGACACCGCATTGCAAGAAAGAACGCAGGCCCTACTTTGAAATGCTTGAAATATGCATTTTCTCTATATTTATTTTGATTAAAGTAAGCATACCTAGAATTCATTATTGACATCTTGACACCGAAAGCTAACAAGTTTACTTGAATTAATGAAATGCTGAACGCTCAAACAGTATTATATACTATAGCGGAAGAAACAATCCAGTTGCAGGAAAAGTAACAAAAAATTCAGGAACAAACGTGAATTTATAAACGAAACAGTCACAGGGAAAATGACAAACCAATTATGGTGCCGTGTACGACGGTCCCATTTTTAAGCTCAATCGACACGGTCTCGTTGTTTAATTTCATCAAAAACCTGCTCGAATTACAACAATAAGTCAGACATTAACCATAACTCGAGCGTAAAACAAACAAATCAAAGCATCTTCGCAAAGTATGAGGAAGAACTCACCTGACGAGCTTCATCGTCGCCGGAGATTTAGGGTTTTGTTCAAAAAGAATGCAGAAGGGGGAGGGTTTTGGTTGTGGAAGTGGAAACTATACTAATTCAGTGATCTATAGAAAGTTGTATTTGGGCCTTTTATAGGCGAAATGGGCCTTCACTAACATATTTGCTCCAACCCATTTAAACGTTCTAGATTCGGACCATAATTCTACATAGACATGGGCAATGATGACCAAATTTATGCTCTCTAAAATCAATAATTTAGTACTTCACCCTTGTGTTCTCTAGCATCGTCTCAAATTATCTTTACTCAAATAATCATCACCCACATTTTGCACATTCACATTAATTTGTCGAACTTGTCACACTCTAATCCGCATATGCGATTGAGGTAATGCGCATAAATTTAAGCATTTAACAAGTTCTTGAAACCCGTACCTTGTAGGATGATTGGCAACATGTGCACAACCATTATTTCGAAGTGAAAATAGTAAATTTATACGGAGTAACATATAAAATTTCTTTTAAGTTCATCAAATTAGACAACTCGAACTCATTTGTGATGTTCATTCCGAACTCTCCAATTTCAAACCATACATACTCAGTTTGGTATGCATGGTATGAATTCGGTCAATTCATACCATACATATTAAACTAGAGCACATACAACATTGACAATGTGTGCTAGTTTCACATGTATGATTCAGTGGTGCATGCATGATTTTGATGGTGGGGGTGCTGGGGTTTGGTGCTCCTTGCACAGCGGAAGACCTGTACAAAATAAATAAATCAGATACGGATCTATTTGACCGATTATGCGATTAATCAATTCACATGTTAAACAGATAATTGCATGCTAGAACGCAAATAATCATGCTTAGAAAAATATAAATACTAAACATGATTTCTACGGTTTAGGGTTACCGATTTGATTCTCCAAAGAATCGACGATTGATTGCGTCTTCTCCACGATGATCTTCAATACTAGACCACGGATCTTCTCTCTGGTTCCCGAACTGTATCTCGATATCAGGGTGGGCTGATCTTATCAAAATACTAGGACTCGAATAAAGAAGACAGAAAATTCCTCACGGAGGAGGAGCTGAAAAATCTCACGGAGGAGAAAATAAGAAAAAATCGTCTCCTTCTAGAGAAGAGAGGGACGTTATTTTCATAATGAATAATTAATTATTCTGTCTCATTTATTCTCCTACTTATATTAAGTTCATTTTGGGCCCAGATAGGGATCTATGGAAGGTTTTGGATATGAGCTCCCCCAATTAGCTTTTCACTAATTAAATTGAACCCACAATTTAATACAAGCTTATATTGGAATATTACGAGCAGCCACTACAGAAGTAATATTGAACTCTCCCCATCCAAATACGAAATTACAAGTAATCCGGGTTTCCACTTTGTTTATTATTTATTACTCGCGCTTAAGATATAAATGTTCATTAATTAATTAATGTCTGCTATGGACTTAATTAATTAACATCTTATTAATTCCAAGAGTAGACTTAGCAAGAAACACTTATTTATTATTCATAGAGTAATAAAACTCCAACTGGCCAGTTTTCCGAATAATAAAACCTTGTTCGAGCTCCTCTTGAGGACATTATCAAACGAGACTCACCTCGCGCACGATTCAACATAATAGCAATCATAGCACCGCTAGATATTAATCACAACTATCCAATATATCGGGATTATTGGGTTGCGAAAAACCCGCACCATTTGATAAGTCAAAGTGGTGCATAATCAATACCGTATGCTCAATACTAACATATGTAGATTAAGAAATAGTATTTTATCAAGACCTAGTCTTTCAGTAGATAGCATAAAGACACGTCTTGTTGTTAGATCCGTTCAGTGCTATACCACACCAATGTCATCTTATTTCAGTAAGGCTTAGAAATATACGGACTGACATTGCAACCTTTCACGATAGATAGCCAATCTAGGTTGTGAAATTCTTCTTTTTCTTTTGTAAAGCATTGCATAGAACTGACCGTGTTACTTTAAAGTGGACGTCGCCCACAACCGGTCTACTAAGCAAAAGACTTAGAATTTGTTTGCTTCTTATACATTTAAATGTTTATAAAACATCTTATAAATGCACAGACAAACACAATGTAATAATATACTGATTCTATTCGTGCGAAACTGCTCGAATAATACTGAATCGGGTTAAAAGTGGATTGTAGAGTTTTACGTATACAAGCAAGATTCTATTCGTGTGAAACTTGCTCGAAACATGCTTTTCAGTGTACCAAACCTAACAGGGGATCCAAATTAGTACTCGTGGTTATATACACTATTTTTTTATGGGTGTATGGAGTAGATGTAAGAAAAATTAATAAAAATATAGTGAATAGAAGTATAGAACTCATAACCATCATGGTTGTACGAACTATTTTTGATGGATGGATAAAATATTTGTAAGAAAAAAATAATAATAAGATATAGTGAATAGAAGTACAAAACTCGTAATCAAATTTAACTGAAAAGAAAATAAATTGTTGTAAACTAGATTCAAACTCTTAGAGCATCCATAACGCTACGGGCCAGGCCGCAACTCGCGAGTCCCGGCCCAAACGCAACGATAAATGGCGGGGCGTCACGGCTTGGGCCAGTTCCGGTGACGCAGTTGCATCCCTGGGCCGCTCCCGGGGTCCAGCCCGGCTCAGCGTTACACGGCGTGGGACGTGCTGCAATATGGCACGACCCGACGTGTTTTGGGGTTCGGGCCGGACCGGGACTCAACTTTAATTTTTAAAAAAAAAAAATTAAAAATTTATCTATAAATTCCACTCCATCCATTTTCATTTTAATTCAACTTCATTTCTCTCACTCTCACACTAAAATTCGAAAAATGCCTTCTCGCCGTGAAGGTCAACGAGCAATTGCAGCTCAAATGGCCCGAATGTTAGAGACGGCGATGCCCGCAATCCAAGAAGAAATCAACAACAAGGTGGAACGCTATCAAGCTGCTATTCAAGTGTGGAACGAGCAACACGTCCGGGTACCACGTACTCGAATGTATATCCACTAAGACCGTGAAGAAGCTGGTTTGCGGCTTTTCACGGATTATTTCTCTGCAGATCCTCGATGGAGTGATCAGATGTTCCGTCGCCGGTTCCGGATGCGGAGGCCTTTGTTCCTGCTCATTGTCAACGCAGTTGTAGCTCGTGACTCGTACTTTATGCAAACCGTCAATGCTGTCGGGCGGCAAAGTATATCGACTTTGCAGAAATGCACATCCGCCCTATGCCAACTCGCTTACGGAACAACTGCAGATATGTTTGATGAGTAGCTCCATGTGAGCGAGCAAACTGGACGCGAATGCCTAGCTAAATTCTGTCGGGCAGTGATCAAAGCATTCAAGGACACATACTTGAGAAGGCCAACGACCGACGATATTCGCAGATTGGTACGCATGCACGAGGAGACCCACGGCTTCCCGAGGATGCAGGGCAGCATCGACTGTATGCACTGGCAGTGTAAGAATTGTCCAATGGCTTGGAGAGGAGCATACACTAGCGAGCACAAGGGCACACATCCAACGATTGTGTTGGAGGTCGTTGCCGACCAACGGTTGTGGATCTGGCATGCGTACTTTGGTGTCGCTGGGTCAAATAACGACCTCAATGTGTAGGACGAGTCTCCATTGTTCAACGACTTGTGTGCTGGGCGAGCGCCAAAAGAGTTTACGGCCAACAACCGTCGGTACAGTATGAGGTACTATTTGGCAGATGGGATTTACCCTCGATGGCCCGTGTTCGTGAAGACCATCACATGTCCGACAACGGATAGGAAGGAGTTGTTTGCCAAAAAGTAAGAGGCGGCTCGGAAAGATGTGGAGCGCGCATTCGGAGTCCTCCAATCACGTTGGGATATGGTGAATGGAGCGGCCCCGTGGTTGGCACCGTCCACTAATCGCCTACATCATGTATGCATGTATCATAATGCATAACATGATCGTTGAGGACGAGGAAGAAAATGTCACTTTTTGGAGCGACGATCCGCTCGCCAGCACCAACAGTAGCTACACTGTCACCGACCCGCCCGTGCACGGTGTTCCTCCCGACGTGCGCAATGTCATGGCCCGTTCAGCGGCGATGCGCCAAGAAGAACAACACACTCGCCTCCAAGCGGATCTAATTGAAGAAATTTGGAACCGCAATTGTTGTAATTTTCTATTTTCCAACTGAACAATGAATTTTCCCGATTTTAATTGTTCAACGTATTCTATTTTACGAGTAAAATATGTTGTAGTTGTGAATAATGCAAAATAATAGTTGTGGCTCGAGTTGTGGCCTGCGGGGTTAATGGAGTTGTGGCCTGCCCCCCGCCCGGCATCCCCCCCTGCGCGTCCGCCGTCAACCTCATCAACTGTTGCCAAGGGTTGTTGTACCCTTGGCCCATCTGCCCCCATCCAGACCCCACGGGTACCGTGTGATCTGAGATCCGCTTGTCGCCGGACTGGACTGGTTGTTGTTGTCCATCACTCGATGTTGCTCTTATATAGAAATGTAACGCCCCACTTTTTCAAACCCTAATTTTCGGGTTATAAAATTTTTGCATTAAATGCCTTAAATGCTATGATATGTGGATTAATCGATGAGTGATTAATTACATGATGTCTTTGTGACCTAATTGTGTATGGGAGTTGAGATTGAGTTGAATAGTCAACTTGTTGAAAATATGACGTGGCTATTGAATAGTCAAAGATGTGGAAAATATGACGTGGTCGTTGAAAGGTCAATGCGTTGAGAAGAGAAAATAAAGAGATGATTGATTTGGCGTGAATATTTTGATGCAGAGTAATATAATTGTGGTGGATTATTTTTCCTAAGGGATGAGTGAGAATTTAATAGGAGTATTATTTAATTATGTGGAATTTTTGACCTCTCCTATTTATTGGAAAGAAATTCCATTTTTCTTGGATTTAATTATTTGTTTGGGATAATTATCCAAATTAAATCCAAAGTCCAATTATACTTTAATTCCACTTTGGGAATTTTCGAAACCCACCCCCATTCCCTTGAGATTTTCGAAAATCTCATATATTGGAGAAGAAGGAATTATTTATTATATTATTTGATCCCTTATTTATTCTCTTCCATGAATAAATATAAGTATGCTAGAATATCTTACCATATCTTGCCATATCTAAGAAGATATTGCCATATCCTAATTAAATTAGGATTTGAATTTAAATTCCTTGTGGGAGAGGCATAAAAATCGCCTACTACTATTATTTGGGGAGGATTTTATTATTTTATTCTGCTCCGTGATATATTATTCTACTCCGTGAAATATTTGAATTTAAATCATAGGCTAATTTAATAGCCTAGAATTCGAAATTCCCTACTATTTCTCTTCAAATTTTCGGCTACTCCAACAAACAAATCTCCTCCAAATCTTTTATTATTTAATTGTTGGAGTATATCTTAACCTCAATAAATAAGAGAGAAATCCTAAACCTAAATCATCAGAAACCGTCGCCCACTTCTCCCAAAATTTCGAAAATCACTCTCCCCACTCTCTCCAAAATTTTCTTCTACTTTCTCCAAGATTTCTTCATCAATTGAGAAGAATCCAAGTTGAAATTCAAGAGTTTATTGAAGAATCAAGGCTATAACTTGTTTCTACCGTTCGTTCTTTTGGAAAAGGTACTTTAATTTTGATCTTCTCTTCTTCTACCGATTAATCGGTGTTCTTGAGTCCACATGCATATAGATCGAGCGAAAAGGGGAAATTAATGGATGAATGGGATGCATATAAGTGTGTACGTGTGAAAATGTGTGTGTGCGTGATCGTGTGTGTGTGCGCGCACGCCTCGGCGTGCGTGCACATGTGTGGTGTTCGTGTGCGTGTGTTGTGTGTGTAGAACACTCATGCGTGACACGATTTAATGGTGAATTTGGAGTTGTTATTCGAATAAAAATGATATGCTAATCGTACCTTGATTTTGGATGAGAATATTAAAGATTTATCGATGGGAAAAAGGGAAACGTGGGAACATGCATGATTTGAAATCAATGTTCGAATCTGATTTGTGATACACCTAATTTAAAGGTGATACTTCGCGCTCTCGGCGTGATAAACGAGGAGAAGAGAATACTTTCGAGCTAAGCCGACGAGGTGGGCTTTCTTTTAAAAATAAGGACATTGTCCTAAACTGATATTGATGAGAATGAGATATGTGTTATCACGCCTTGATTTGTTTTGTCGTGCCTATCCCTCGTGGCTATGCCACTATTGATTTAATCGAGCCATTGTGGATGCTCTTAGGTTGATGTGTAATGTTTAATGACCATCATATATCATTTAATAAGGAGTAATAAGCATTAGTAATTAAAACTTATTTAAAGGTAATTACTATAATTTATTACTATCATTTAGTTATGGTTTAACAAATGGGAATACACACAAGTTTGTGAAAAAATTTAATGCAAGATTGCATCCATAAAAGATTTTAGAATGTGAGATTGTAAACAAAAACTTTCATGAGTTCATCTCACATTCAAAAATTATAAGACATGGAGTACATATTACTCTTATATGATATATATTTATACAAAAGAGAGTTACCCTGTGATTTTGCAAGTGTAGGTTTTACCAATTCACAAGGCCTAACTCCAACAGCAAGTGTGTTAGTGTTTAACAAAATAATATTTCAAGCAACGAAATCAAATATAAACAACAAACTAACTAATGCTACTATACAATATTGCTGATGAAATCAAGTTCAGTACACTAATAAATTATCTGTGACTGGTCCTGAATGCTCGAACCCATCGTCTGTGTGAAGAAATGAGCCATTTCTACAGAACAAACCTATCTAGCAGCTACATGGAACATTTCCAAATCTATCGTACAGTGACACAGATATACAAAGGATCAACATAACCCTTCTCTTGCCATTTTCAGGAAGTTGCATAGTGTTATCTTGGGGAGCTCTGACAACGGTGACTGCTTCTTCTTTATCATGGTTGTCTTCATGGGTGGGGCCTTTTGACCGTGCAACTGTTAGACGAGGTTGTAAAACTGCGGGAAAGCATTCGTGTGAGGTAGATTTCTACAGAAATAATCAGAACCGTACGAAACTGGATGTGCAGGCAAACATTACCTCCGGTTGCAATCGACATGCCACAAATAAAGATCAATTCTGGACGCAAGTGAACACGTCCCTCTGGTGGTAGATTTTCCTACTCGCTAATTTCTCCGGACTTCATTATTCTGTATTCTGCTCATCACATTTGAGTTCTTTATTCCTAGCGGACAAGATTTCCATATCCTTCCCAACACTTTCTCTGCGCATTCTCAATTTCTCAGCCCGCTCCCGCCACCCCACTTCCAGCATTTCAACAAACTTGTTCTTTATCACACACAGAGGATCGAGATCAACCAGCTCCTCACCCTTATACGCTTCCCTCAACATTGCTGTCTGAATCCCACCCTTCAAAGACATATAGAAAATCCCCGAATGTCTTGTAAACACACTCGTGAAACCATTAGAATACCTAAAATCCTCACAAAACTTGCCTAGGATGGGCACTGGCACTCTCTTATAAATTGACAAAGAGAGCAGCTCATGGAAAACCCCCACCATCCTCTTCTCCATTTCTGGTGAAGCAGGATCCAAATGAGACACATCCTCATATGGAGAAATGTAAGGCAGCTCCAGCCAGTCCCTAACCCACTCCCTCATCTCCTTCTTGAAAAAGAACCCCGGTGGAAGCTTCCACTCGAATGCAGGCCTCACATTGATCCCCATCAACCTCGACTCCTCCTCTGCTCGCCTCTCAATAACAGACTTACCAAACTCCTCATTACTAGAAACCAATTCAAGGTATGACTTTCCCTGTCCCGGTAATCCATGCAACCTAAAATACTCTGGATGCGCAGACACTATTCTCACTAGAAAATCATTGGGGAAACCAAATTCCCTCTTCACCTCAACCAATTTATCAACACTAACTACTCTATTCTTCGCCATCATGAGCAATTTACACAATTTCGCTACTATAAGCGGCTCATTATCGCTGTAAATTGATTTCTCCTCTTCCAAAAACCGATTCAGTCTATCGCTGGGACGGACAAACGGAACCAGGTCAGATTTGGGCCTAATCCTGTCCTTATATATATCAAACAAGCCCGGATTTTGGGAAAGAAATTCTTCAAGTTTAATGGGCAAACGAAGCCGCTCGCGGCGTTTAGCTAAGTACCGGAGCGGGATTACCTGACCAGGTTCGTTTAGGACTTCGCGGACGACCCGGTAGCAGAGTCGCCATTTTTTGTCATTCTCGATTGCTTGATCGAGCTTCGGATCCTTTCGCCATACCACTTTTAGGTTTGACATTGAAGCATTGAATTGGAGGATGTGGTAGAGAGAAGGAATACTCGGATTGTGGGCTCGAAACATGGGTAATTGTCTTGATTTTGATAGCATTTTAGGGGTAATCTTTAAGAGAGTATTCATACTGATATCGTCACCTATAAGGGTGCGGGTGGTAGGCTGAAAACTTATTTTCATGACTCTATAGATATTGGGCTTTTCCCATGTGCATATACAATTGTTTAGGCTGTTTGGTAGGGCAAAGAAAAAGTATGCAGCCCATTGTGTTGCGTTTGGTTCAGCCCATGAATCCTTGAAAATGTGGCAGAAATGACTAAAACACCCTTCACCCCTTTGATTCTTATCACCGATCGATTTCAGTCGTACTTCCTATTTAGCGAAATGGCGCTAAAGCCAAATCTACTTCCCGCCACAATGAAGCTCTTACTTTACCCCCTTAAATAGGGCAGAATAGTTTTTATTGTTAAAGGAACAAATCGTCTACGCACACGGCAACCACCGGCGATCGGGAGACGACGGCGCACGACGACAAACAGCTGCAACAAGGTGAGTTCTTCATCGACAATCTGTTATCGATTAATGCTTTAGTCAGTCACGATTTGTATGATTTGTTTATGACAAATGTGCATGATTGGAATTGTATGGTAGATGTCATTAGTGGTTATGATAAACCTAATGTGGTTATTTGCAAAAATTGAGTTTAATTTTTCGTTAAAGTATGTGTTCTGCCGCAGACATGGCTTCAAAGGGAAAGACACCGGTTACGTACAAAGGGAGTCCGTCAGGTGTTGAACCGATTCTTTAACCCAATCGTTGATTTGTGTTGTGTGCGACTGTTTAATCCCTAGTTTGCCTTTGGCTGTAGGCGTTGGAGGTCCTACTGGGAGTGTTAAGCCTGAACGTACGCGGCGTTCTTGGACAAAGCGCGAAGAAGAGGTTCTGATAATTGCACTACATGACATTGTTGCAGGTGGGTGGGTGGAAGGCAGACAATGGCTTCCGCCCTGGGCACTCGAAAATGATCTATGGCGTGCTTAAACGCGAGATCCCTAATACCCAGTTGAAAGTGGCACCGCATATCAACTCGGAGATCAGCACCTGGAAGCGAGATTACCACTCGTTGTCACTAATGCTTAACCGTAGCGGGATCGGTTTCAACTCGGAGGCGGGCACAGAATTGAGTGTAACGACGAACAATGGTCACAAATTGTGAAGGTATGGATGTGTGCGCCGCGTCACCATTATACCCATTATATTATGTAATGTTTACACTTTGTTCCAGGCCGACAACCATGCCAAACACATGCGCTACAAATCATGGCCTTACTATGCAGATTGGCAGCGTATATTCGGCAAGGATCGAGCCGATGGTGTCCGTGCAGAGGAAGTGTCTGAGGCCGATGAAGTTCTTCACGCCCCCGACGCATCGGTAGCTGATGAATCACAGCCCAATCTGAGTCAATACCATCTGGACGACTTCTTCACTGAGGAGCAGATCCAAGAGGGACTCCATTACGAGGGGACCGGGTTTGCTACGCCTGTGGAGAGTGACACCAAAAGTGTACCCAGTCCAGGGGGTCCTAAGAAAGCAAGCCGTAAGCGCAAGCCCGAAGAAGTTATGGAATCGATGTTGGATGCAATGACAAAGATGAATGACAACACTAACGAACGCCTTCAGATACTGTCCACGCGCATCGGATACGACTTCGACTTGAGTGCTAAACGTGTTGAAGTCGCTAGCATGCTGGACGGCATCCCAGAAATTACCAAGAAACAGAAGTTCATGGCGTGCGACATCCTTGTGAAGGAGCCCGAGCGTCTGGACCTATTCACCGGCTTCTCCATTGTTGACAAAGCCGACTACATTCTCCACATACTGGAGGAGAAACGGGCGATGTAGTAGGCTGCAAGTGGTGGGTTATGGCGATGCTTTTTTGTGATGCAATTTCTTCTGTTTAAGCGTGTACGTCGGACGCTTAATTAGTAGTAATGTGGGATGCATAAGTAGTAGTAATGTGGGGTTGTCCTAAGTTTTTGTGGCATTCATGCGTAAGTAATAGTTATGCCCCTGACTATGTGGTACGTGGCAACTAATGTAGTATTATCGTTGCCCTTGACTTTTGTAAAGTGAATTTGCATCGTTGTGTAGCCTTTATTGGACCGAATGAATCTGAAATGGGTATTAATTGCTATGGCAATTCATTATTATTCAAGTGTGAGTTATGTGTTTATTCCTCTGACTCATGATCCCACTCATTTTGTATGGAAAAGACATGATTCCATAGTTACAGACATTCTGCAAAAGAACAAAAATAATGAAATTCCACTTACATCATTGAGAAAGTGCAAGAGGCCCCATAAATTCTAATTATCTTATTCTTTTTTTTTCAGAATAATAATGATAATAGAGAATCAATATTTCTTTGAACTCCCATTACAAGTGGATATCATCCATATGTATTTATTCATAATTTGATCATTACTATAGTTTTTGTTTTAATCGTGCATGCATGATGCATAGAATGTGAGAACTAAGATCCCTCAAAATAATTTCATTAACGTGGTTATAATTATATATTCATCATGCATAAATATAGACTATCACGAGAAAGAGTAATTTAGAATGTAATGAATTTTTTAGATAAAAGATTAATGTAATTGACGAGAAATGAGAATTTGAGTAGACACCACTATTGCAAGTTTATTTATCAGTCTTCTCGTGCCTTGATTTTTCAGCCTTTTCTTGCCTTGATCTGCAGATCTACGCTCCAATGGAGGATGAAAGAATTATAGATGGAATATGGTATGAAAGAAATATAGAGAGGGAGAGGATTGGAGGATCTGAGATAAATATTATGAATTAGTTTATGGGGTATATATAGGTTTGAAAAAGGTTTATAATTGGTAAAAAGTATCTTCCAAGTAATAGGAAAGATGGTAATTTCGAATCCTTCAATTAATAGGAGAGATTTGGTATCACATAGCAACAATTTCTTTCCTTTCTTCTATTTCCGTCAATTTCCGCCAGATTTGACTGCATTGCGCGATGTTCGTAAAATGATCATAACTTTCACCACAGAACTCTGATTTAGATGTTCAAGGTACCCACGCGGAGCTCTTTCGAAGACGAAGAGAATGGTATATAGTAGGCACTGATTGGACTTGAAACTCGTTGGCAGAATGGGCTCGAACAGAGGCTGTTGCACTTTGGCCTTTTTGCACCTTTTTTATTTTATCTTTTTCTATTATTTTTCAACAAACACTTTAAAATACCAAAATGTATAATATATATACAATTTAAGAACATAATTTGCATGATTGTATTTAAAACGTGTCAAATCTAGGCTTTAAAAACATGCAAATTCCGTGTTTATCATTAATAGCACCTTCACCATAAGAGATGACGTCTATATAATCATGTCTCTATATGCCCAACAAATATGTAAAATTTGACACTATTTTCTCCTCACTAAACCCTACACGACGTATATATGAAATTGTCCAACTTGTCTAAATATTTTTAAATTATTACCAAATTCTAGTTTTTCATATTAATTTTAAAATTTATATAAACTATTGATTTTTTATGGTTTACAATCAATCAAATTTTGGCATTGATATGATTTGATATGTTACTTAAGTGATATTACTAGACATTAACCAAAGCGTTGTACCGAAACAATGCTGGATTATATAATTTCAACTATTGTACTCCCTCCAATCTAGATCAGAAAAATCAGGGGAAAAAAAATCAGAAAGGATTTCTAATAGAAGATCAGAGAGGATTGCTTACAATTCCTTTCTAACAGTAGATCAGAGAGGAATGCTTACAAAATCAGAAAAAAAAAGTTCAATAGATCAATATGTGTTAATCTACCTTAACCAACAATTTCTAACAGTAGCATAAATAAAAGGATTTTAACCAATGCCAATGTCATAGGGCGTTTAATACACATGACAGAAGGATTAAAATAGGAGTATGATGTAATTCATTCACAGAGTTCAAAGACGGACCCCTCACACGCACTTACAATTCATCTACCGGTTGTTCCACATGTAGTTTGCTAGATCAACACGCTTCTGATTCCACCCCTATTTTAAACAAATTGCCCAAATTGAAGAATTTACAGGCTTCCCTTTGTCGAATTACACCAACAATTTGAGGAAACAAAATCAATTACTCATGCGTACAGACCCTTATTTCAAACAAATCGCCCAAATTGAAGAATCTACAGACTTCCCTTTGTCAAATTACACCAACAATTTGAGGAAACAAAATTAATTGCTCATACCCAGTAGATCGAAAGCTTGAATCGATGAATTCGAACAAACCTGTGGTGGAATTGAATTCCAACTTGTTCGCCGGTCGGAGTTTGAGGAGAAAACTAGGTCGGCGCCGTCAATGGGAGAAGAGCACACGCCAAGATGGTGACCGGAGGGAGCTTTGGCGTCGGTCGTTTGAATATTCCCGAGGGTATAAATGGCCTAACACAGCTCTTTCAGCGCACAAATGATAACTGAGAAACTAATATCTCGCCTCCAGCCTGATAGAGTTAACATGAATTGGGTGAAAATAGTAGATGAGGGAGTGAAACCCGGCTGCAGTTTACCGGGTCGGGAGAATGGTTTCAGGCGTACCAAACGGTGGAAACGATTTTGCTACAGTGGTATTTCAGGCGATTTCAGGGCTATCACCCAAGCCCTAAAAAGGAAATAGAGATGTGAATAAAATTAGCAGGCGCCAGGCGGAACAGAAACTGCAGTTAGATTTTTGTATTTTCTAAACCAGCAGAGCAAAATCAAATTATGATGAAAAATTATTTTCATCTCAAATTATCTTCTGGTACAGCACACACGACTCTCATACTGATATAATGCCTTGCTTCAGAGAATATGCATCTCAATACGGCTATGAAGAGTTCAGAAATGTGTGTCCTTTTTCCTTATATTAAGGCATTTTATCATTGTTTATTTTGGTTTGAGTAAGCATATTGTAGTATTATTCACAATTTAGTTTGATGAATCAAACCATGACTCAGACACCAAGTACTGACTACAAACCATTGGATAGTTGTAACCTCATTCTAGCAACCTTTCCCTTTGCAAGTCAGAAACTATAGTTACTTCAAATCATACATATAAGACCTACAATTGATCATATTGACATCTTAACACCAAAAGCTGGCAGGTTCACTTGAAACGCCCAAATAGTACTCATTCCGAAACAATCCAGTTGAAGGAAAATCAACCAAAATCCAGGAACAAAAGTAAATCTATAATTTAAAAAGGACAGAAAATGACAAACCGATTAGAGTGCCGTGCACAAGGGTGCCATTTATTTAGCTCAATCGACACGGTCTCGTTGTTTAATTACATCAAATACCTGCTCGAATTACAAAAATAAGTCATTCATTAACCGTAACTCGACCGTAAACAAACATATCAAAGCGTCATTTCGGTACTGGAAAACGAAAAATCGAGGGAACAAATCATCTCCAACCATGCTCCAAAACCCGTCGCAAATCCCCCAATTTTTGCGTTTTTGAACAGTGATACACACACAACACATTTTTTGTATATTGCATCCAAGGTCAATCCTTTCTGGATATTGAAAAGTGGGGAAGGAAGGGAGGAAGAAAATTTCTGAAATTCACCTGGAGGGCTGGAAGAAGACAAATTGTCGAAGAAGAAGAAGGAAGAGCAGATTGAGGCGCGCTCTCTCTGTGCTAATTTTATTACTCCGTTTTTAGGTTACTACTAGTATATCCTCAGCGGGTTGCGCGGCTGACAAAATTCGAACCAAATCCTATGATCCGAGCGAGGTGTGAATGAAGAAAATTATTTAACAATATTTTAAGGCTATATACTTAATATTATAAGTACTACTATATTACTTGTGGTAAAAATAAATAATTCAATCTATTTAAAATTTTATAATATAGAAAAATTACTATTAATATACGAAATACAACGAATTGAATATAAGTAAATAACTATTAATATTACTTTGATATATCATGATTTGTACAATATTATTACTCACTTTTAATATTTAATAAAGCAAGTGCAAATGAAATAAAATTATACGCACTTCAATAATGAGTATAATCTTTATACAATGATATTTAAAAATGTAATTATACTCTTTTTAAATACTCATAGATTTTCATCAAATTATAATATTAGTTATTTACTTTTCACCTACCAATAAATAAAACCAACAGCAACTACACCTACACAAAACAAAAACTCACGCGAATCTTCTCTCAAGTCACTCCACTTAAATCTTCAACAAAGTTCTCTCTATCACAAAATGTCTTTAGATTCTTCATCTTACAACATACTCCCTCTGTCCCACTAGAAATAAAACGTTTTTCTTTTTGGGTTGTTCCATTAAAAATGAAATGTTTCTTAAAATAGAAATAATTTTATCTCTACTTTTCCCTCTCTCTTACTTTACTCTCTCTTCTTTAAACTCACAAAACAACACTACATAAAATCTTGTGCCGGAAAGCAAACGTTTCATATTTATTGGGACGGAGGGAGTAGTATACATGGACGATTTTAGCAAATTCTTTAAGATGATTGATTTAGAACAACAATCAAAACTGGTATGTATATGCTGAACAATATCTTTTAAGATAGATTATCAATTATAATGAAATTTGTTTGGTACTTTTAATTTTCAAATAGCGAAACTGATCTAGATAAACAAAATTAATACATTCATTTTAAATATTCAAACAGATGTTTCCAAGATGTTTTCAAAGACATTATGGAGATACAATGAGACCAAAGTGCACAATAGAGAACAAATTTGGCAAAACTTGAAAGACAAAGCTCAAAATACTTCCGAATGGAAGAATGTCCTTGGATGAGGGATGAGAGCAATTCCAGAAGGCTAACAACTTAAACTCTGGAGACTTCTTGATTTTTCATTATGTGGCACACAATAATTTCTATGTGGAAATGTTTGATAAATTAGGGTGTGGTAAGGAGTTCCAACAATCAGGTAATTAATTAAAATAAATTCAACTTTGTCAATAAAAATTTTAGTTCTCCATGTTTTAATTACTCCTTTATAGGTTCAACTGGCCAAGAAATGCACAACGCATCATCTTCACATTCGATTGCTTCACCTTCTTTCAAATCAACCATCACAAAATCAAACCGAAAATTTACATCATATACACATATGAGATGAACATAGTGTTAATTTATTTATAAATTGAACAATTGAAACTAATAACTTAATGTAATCAACATCATAGCACATACCAATCCAATTTTGGAGAGCACATGCGACAGACAAAGATGTTGAAGTGGTTGTTTTGGAATTCCAAAACAACACATGGCAAATGATGTTGAAGAAAGCTGAAGATAGAGTTGCAATCTACACAGGATGGTCCACTTTCTACAATGAAAGTTCATTGTATGTTGGAATGGAATTGAAATTTGAATTGCTAAGCAACAGCCCTACCATCAAATTCAAAGTTACTGTGACCGAGGTAAATCATAATTAGTGGAGTATAAAACCTATATTTTAACTCTATAATACAATAAATGTTTGCTTGATAAATAAAAAACCAATCTTGCACTATATCTTATGCAGTAATAACAGCTGATGACATGAAGTATTTTGAAGAAAAGCCTAATCAGGTAAGTTAATTTGATGACAATATTTTAAAGACCAAACAATATGTACTTTAATTACCTCTCTTTCTAATGCTTTGTAGAAGTGAGTAATATTTTGCATATATTCTACTCCATGTTATCACTTTAAAAATCTCTACAATTGTAACTATAAAATAATAATATGATATTACATTTATGATGCAAGTATTGATAGCCTAGTATATAGTATTACAAATATAAACATTTAACATAAATATAGTAAACCTAATGATAAACAAATTTTTTTTCCAGGTAAATGATAAGAATACAATTTCTAAAATCAAAACCTCCTTTTATGAATAAGAATCACATTTGTGTACAACAGGTTTTCCAAAAACATGACAATCTAGAAAATCAAATAATAGTGTATAGTATAATAATACAAAAAACAAATTACAAATTTATTACATAATAAACCAATTTTTGGATATACAAAATTTGGAAACATAGGTTTATATATATACATCTTTATAATTATTATTTAGAAATATCTATACATGACAAATAAAAAATTATACATACAAAATATTGTAAAAAACATTTAATAAACTAAATTTTTTGACAAGATGTTTATCTCTGTAGATCGATATTATTACATCTACAATGACACAGAAGTTAATTATTACATCTACAATATAGAATGCTATTACCCCATTTTGGCTCTTTCTACACTCCAATAGTTAGATCAACAACCATTCAAAATGTTTATATTTATTTTTATTATATTTTATAATAATATAAAATATTAGTATTACAAAATAGAATTTATAAAAATACAATAAGTAAATTAAAGATTATAAAAATATACAAATAAAAAATATGAAATTATTTTGTGTACAAAACTATAGCAAATGTGATCTCTATTTATAGAGGATGAAAAATTATAAATTTTGGTATAACTTTTATAAATTTTTAACATAACAAGTAAAAGATATATAAATTTTATAAAAACAAAATATTAACCAATGATATTATGCCATTTGACACAATCTCATTGGCTAACTCAATAAATGACATGAACAATCAAGTGGTTGGGGGTTGTTCACCATGAAAATTCAGTTCTCCCGACATACCACGGTGGATAGCTGATGTGGTATGCCCTACCAATAAGATTTTGACAACTAGATATATATATAGACCACACCTTCATCTATAAATACATATGGCTGCACATATATAGAAATTTTGCATATTCCTTATATAACACATATATCTCTATATACACACATTAATTACGCTATATTTAATGCTTTTATATCTTTCACATTAAATAAAGATTGCGGGGAAAAATTTACATGGTGGGAAGTATTTTTTATTGCTAGCATTGCATACAGGAGTATTATTTAATGGCATTTTTTTTTTCTTATTGCTAGAATCGTGCAAAATTATATATATGTATAAATTATACATTATAATTCTTATTTTATTTTTCCGTGGTATATTAATTTGGTAATATTTATATTCTATGCTAAAATACAAAGATATAGTTAATAAAATTAAGCTGACCAAAAATTATTTTTACTATATTAAATTTCGTTAGTATACCATAAAATATCACTATAAACAAAATAGAGTGAACAATTGTCATAATAAATAAGAATTAAATTTAAAATAAAAATAAATAAAATTATTATACTCAAAATCACCAACCATAAACCATAAAGTTTAATCATATCAACATTATTCGATAGTTTGTACATAAAAGATTTTCATAAATAAAATAGTTTCAAGAGTTCTGTAATGACTCTAAATTTGAACTAGTTTTTATTTATTTATTATTTTATTCATAAAAATATTTTATGATATCACTAAAAATATAATGCTTACGACCACGTAAATTTGTGATGTATATATAATACTATTTGTCTAAATTTTACTCCACGATCTTATTTCGATATGAATGATTTAAATGTATTGAATATAAGTTAATTAATGCTTGTTTATATGGATAATTGTGAACATGCAAAATTCCTATATATATGCAGCGATGTGTGTTTATAGGTGGAGGTGTAGTCCATGTATATATCTAGTTGTCAAAATTTTATTGATAGGGCATACCACATCAGCTGTCCACCGTGGTATGCCGGGAGCACTGGATTTTTTCTCGTTGAAGAGAGAGAAAGACCTTCAATTCCATTTTTTTTAATTGAGTAATGACATGGAGTGCACCTCCACCAACCGATAAACATTAATAAACCTATGTGAGTTAATAATGACGGGTACTGATAAAATGCAAACTTATATACTGTACAAACTCAAAACTCCTTTCAATACAATATCAACACAACGTAAAATTTCAAGATTTTAATGTCAACACAATATCAACAAAGCATCAATCACTAACTACCGTTGAAATTCGGTTGACATTTTCCTCTTGATGCTTTTTTGTGATCTGTTAACATTTTTCAATTGTCGAGATCACAGTTTTGAATTTGTACAATATTTAGAGTTTTCATTTGATATCATCCTTAATGATGACAAATATATAAATAATATTAATTAGTTACGTAACGATATAATTATAATTATAATATTATTTAATAACAAATTTGTCAACAAAGAACACGCATGTACAAAATCGAATACAAAATATTAAAATCTTTCTTACCTACCATTCAATAAAGGCAACAACCATTTCCATCTTCCACAATTACTCCTGTAAATTTTCTCTCTTACCAAAAACCATTTTCATCTTCAATTATTCTCTTTGTTAATCTCAAACGTTCAATTTGTTAAAAAATGTCTATGCAACCAGAGGAGAGATACTCGACAGATAGCATTGCACAGTTCTTTACAGTAATTTCATCCGAAAAACAATCAAAGCTGGTAAGTATTGAAATTTATTTAATACTTTTGTTTTTTTTTATATAACATTCTTTATGTTATCTAGATTAAAAAA
Organism: Salvia hispanica; assembly: GCF_023119035.1. NCBI lineage: Eukaryota > Viridiplantae > Streptophyta > Magnoliopsida > Lamiales > Lamiaceae > Salvia > Salvia hispanica. The sequence continues at coordinate 44,903,865 of NC_062965.1, forward strand.
TATAATTATATTTATGTTAAATAATACAACAGATCTTCCCACAAAAATTTCAAGCAAAATATCAAAATGAGCTTGGCCCAACATGTGCACTCGAAAAGGGTTTCCACAGATTTTGGACAACAAAACTCAGAATACTTCCAAGCGGAAGACTGTGCTTGGAAGACGGATGGAAAAACTTCCACAACGATAACCAATTTAAAAAAAGGAGATTTCTTGAGTTTGGAGCTGATTTCACCAAATAGGTTCTACGTGACTATATTTGATGGTACTACGCAATGTGGTAAAGAATACCAACCAGATTGGGGTAAGTAATTACAGTAAATTCAACTTTGTCAAAATATTTCAATATTCCATGTTTTAATCAATCCTTTATATAAGGAGCTATCATTGAAATCGACAGAGCATCATCTCCAGAACCTATTGCTTCGCATTCTTTCAAGTCGATCTTAACAGCATCAAATTACAAACTATTGGTAACAATTAATATTTTTGTTTCATAAATATATTTAATAACAATTGTGTTTACGTATTTATAAACTGAAAAACTAAAATTGATAAATTAATGTAATCAACACTATAGCACATACCAATCCAATTCTGGAGGGCACATGTAACAGACAAAGATATTGAAGTCGCAATCTTTGAATTCCAAAAGAAAACATGGCAAACAAAATTGAAAAAGGCTGAAGATAGGGTGATAGTCTCCAAAGGATGGAAAGATTTCTACAATGAGAACTCGTTTCATGCTGGAATGCGATTGAATTTTCAGATGATATGGAGCAACCCTACACTCAAATTCAAAGTTACTGTGGCTGAGGTAAATCATAATTAATCCATAATTTATATTTTTAACTTAATACAACAATATTTTTAAGTACTCTATTAGTAGTATGTAAAATATAGTATGTACTCATGATTTAGCATCTATTTTGTATTATATTTACAATGCAATTATAGACAACATGCTAATTATTAAGAACATAAACATCTAATAATATATAAATATCATGAATTATGTTAAACTAAATACTAGTGGAAAAAATAAAGTAAATACTAGTAACTCTTACAAAATTTATCACTTTTAGTATTAGTACAAAAACTTTATCTTGCATATACTCATAAATTATATCTATTTTGTTTTCTTTTATAATGCAATTATCTATTACATGACATTGATTACAAATATAAACATCTACTAATACAAACTCCCTACGTGCCTCTTACTTGCACTATTGTTTTTTCTCTCGTAATAGTATAGTAATATAGAAATACTTAACAAATAGTAATAAAATAGCAATATCATTAAAAGAAAATACAATAACACTCTTATTCTATATGTAATTTTAATTAATGAAAAATGAAATCAAATTGACAAAACTAACATATATACAAGAAAACAACTACATACAAAAAGAAAACAACTGCACCACAATGAAACCATTACAAAATCTAACACGAATCAACAAATATTAATGACAAACACTGTTCAAATCATCATTATGTTGGGGTTTGTATACTAAAAGATGCTTCGAGCGTACATGCCTTTGTACAGTCAGCTTGTGCATGTATACGAGAAACGCCACATCCACTTGTTTACCTATTTATGAGAATAAATAATATAATATAAATGGTTTATTATTGAAATATGATAAACAAGTCTAAGGCTTTTTACTAAGAAGGTCAAGTAGGGAAATTCGATGAATCTCCTCATGAGTTTTCCAATAGGGGACTTGGCCAGATCTAGTAAGAAGAAAATCGTATTCACAACCTAGATAGGTTTTGGCTACCTATTGGTATGGTTGCGGTGTTTGTGATAATTCTCTCTTACCTAAGATGAGATTAGTAACACTAGTGTGGTAAAGCACTGAAATGATCTAATCCGAAATGTATTCTTTATTGCTATCTACTGAAAGAATATATTTCAGAAAGTTTAGTATTTTCTAGTCTATGATATTAATATCAATATTGTTTATTCAATCAAACGCCACTTTGACTTATCAATATGTGAGAGTTTGTACGTAACTCAAGTTCATGATATCTTGGGTGGTAGTAATTGAATAACATGAAGGTATTGGAATATTATTTCATAGAATTCGCGTGCCCAGTGTGGTATGATTAAATCCCTAAGGGGTGATCCCCAAGAGGTGTTTGAAAAAGGAATTTATTATTCAGAAAACTGCGCAGTTGGAATTTTATTCCACGAATAATAAATAAAGTTTCAAACTAGAAAAACTCTTTGGAGAATTAATTTAATTCTAGTCACATAGCAGACAAAAGAATTAAATTGATGGATCAAGATAATCTTAAACGCGGGAAATATTATAAAATAAAATGGACCCAAGTTATTTGTAATTTGGTGATTTAAGTGGGAGTGCAATATTATTCTTTAGTGGAATAAAATAATATTCCATTGATAATATATTAAATCATGGGTCATTTGATTTAATTAGCAATTTATCTAATGGGTGAGCCCAACACTTAAGTCATTCCATGGATCCCCTTACTAGCCCAATAAGGTCCACTATAAATAATGAATGAAAGGAAAACCCTAGCATACAATCCAAGACAACACAAAACCCTAACCCTAGTGCCTAGAAATCGGCGCCTCCTTCCTCTTCCTCTTGGTCTCGATTTTCGAGCCATAGTTGTGGGAGAATTAGGGTTTTGATTATTGTTCTTGATCTATCCTAATTCATAGGATTAGATCTAGACAATTTGGTGTTTGTATTGGTTTTCCCTAGATTCATTCAAAGTTATTTAATTGGTTTTCTAAGATCCGCCCACACGGATGGAGAACCAAGGACGAGGGAATAGTACGGAAGATTCGTGGTCGATAAACCAAGGATTTCCGGGTGGTGCAGCTAGCAACGTCAATCCAATGATGGATTATGAGGTAACAATCGAATCTACATCGAATATGCATGATTATGTGTTTATTTGATGTTTTATCTATAGATCTATGAATATTGCATGAAATTGGAGTCGAATGCATAATCAACTAAATAGATCCGTTCTAGGACCTGTTTGGTTTCCGTGTCTTCCGCTGCGGTAGTCCCAACACATTACACTACCACCGATTGATACTTCTCATTTTACATCGAAATGTAAAATACAAAATATATCTCATACACCATAGCATTCAATATAGTACTCCTTAATAAATAAACATACCATATAACAACAATGCCAGAACATCCTTAATAAAACGTCAATAATTGTGCACAAAATTCAAAAGCATACATTTAAACATATAATCATACGAAGTAATTACTGAATAATTAAACACTTATGCTATTAAATACAAACATCTTACATATATGACTAATAAAAATTACACAAAATATGAAATATATACTCCCTCCGTCCCGGCTAAGATGACACATTGCTTAGCCGGCACGGGATTTTAGGAGTTATTGGTTAAAGTGTTTAATTGAAGAGAGAGAAGATGGGTGTAGGTATTAAAGTAGAGAGATGAAGAAATATGAATATTTTAATAGGAGTGAGAAAAGTGGTTGAATGTATTAATTGGAGAGAGAAAGTTACCAAAAAAGGAAATGTGTCATCTTAGTTGGGACAAACTAAAAAGGAAAATATCTCATCTTAAGCGGGACGGAGGGAGTACATCATTATAGCTTGAAATATCATGGTTCAATCGAAACCTTGAAAGTGATGTATGAATCTGGTAAGAGCACAAAAGTAACTATGCTCCCAATTTCCAAACCATTTTCATCATCGAAAATTCTCCAACCACTATGCAAAATTAGCAAATCATCATCAAATTGTGTTACTTTCATAGAATAATGTCGACGAAAACTCGTAAGAACAATTTGATGACTTTCCCTTTCAGGTAGATGTTGCCTCCAAAATGAAAATGGCAGTTCCTTCATTTGAAAAACACAATACCATGATCATAATTATATTAAAAATTTTAATCGTACAGAATTAATCGAAACAATCAAAAACATGTTAATCTAAAAAGTTTACTTTAATAAAATCATATTTTTGATTATTATTAATAAAGAGTAATAAATTAGAGTAATAAAATATATTATACACAGAGAAAAATTATCAATTGATATCGTTTTTCTTCTTGTATAACTATACTATAAGAAGGTTTGTTGGATTCCGTAAAATACCTAAAATCACAACAATAAGATTCAATTGTTAAATATAAATAAGATTGTGTGTATTTAAATTCAAATCAACTTATATATAGTTAAAACAATTACTTGGTAATTGATAAGGCTAATTTCATGCATTGGTTATGAGGTTAAATTCTGTAATTTCCCGGGTCTGACAAGGTTTTGTAATACAGGTGTGTAGAGAAAATGCCAGATCCAGGAATAGAGGAGTCTGGCAGAGGAAGTGAGCAAGAAGGAGGAAATTCACCAGAGGGAGGAGCATCCTAGATAAAGGGGCAGAATGAGAAATACAAGGAAGAATCTAGAAGCTCCATCCCTTATAAATAAGAGCACGCGGCATACATGCCTGGACAGGCGGTGGAAACTACCAAGCTGGAGTACGGTAGGGGCAGAGGCATGGCTGTCGTCAGCTCGTGCCGTAAGGTGTTGGGTTAAGTCCCGCAACGAGCGCAACCCTCGTGTCATTATATTCCATCCAGATCCCAATTCCATTCATTTAATACCCCCCTTGGGGTCGTTGACATAACAGATGTCATTTCTAGTCTATCTCTTTCTAGCCGGGAGTGATTTTAGAAACCAATCGCGTTCCGGGAAAAAATCTCAATATCGTATTCGCCTAGAAGAAAAACAAAAATTGCGTTTTCATTATGGTCTTACAGAACGACAATTACTTCCGTTAAGAGTAGGGAACCTGTTCCCTGTCTTTGTTTCTATCTCATCGTATCCCATTCTGTTCTGCGAGATTTGAAAATGACCGTCAATACCTCGGTGTAGGTCCTGGATAGTCCTTTGCTCCATAGCCCTGGGGCTAGCCAATTAAGAATTCTCAGATGTATTAGCACTGCATCTTTGATGCAGTCATCGATTCTCCCGAGAGTTCACAATTGCCTTTTTCTATACATTCGAACCACTGTTGGTCATATTTCTCTTTATCGAGAAATTGAAGAAGCCATACAGGGGTTTTCTCAGGCCTGTTCATACGGTATCTAACTACTAACTAGTAGGCTAAGGATGGCTATATTTCTGGGAGCGAACTCCGGGCGAATAAGCGATTCCCGTAGTAGCGGCGAGCGAAACGGGAGCAGCCTAAACCGTGATCATCATCCATTTAGCTCTTAGCTTAGTTTTCTCACACTCTACACACACACTTGGGGGATCGGTTTGGGGGTTTTTACGGTTCAAAGTTTCATCGAAGTTGTGCAACACCGTCTCTACGTGAGGCGAAGATACAATCTAATTTCTATTTTAAGTTTCCGTTCTGAATTTCCCGAGACTTCGTTGTTCGAAGCTCGGACGTATTTTGTTAAATTTCTGTTGAATCTGCACTCATTTAGCTATGGAAGTTGTTACTATGGTTTCGTTTCATGTTATTACTGTTTTTCTGTTTACTTTGGATGCTTTTAGCGATTGATCTGAGTTTTGAGTTAAATTGCGTGGAGATCGTAGTTGATCGTTTGAATCTGGTTAAATTTGTGTGATCGGAGAAGGGAGCTACAATGGTTTGTCGTGGATGGCTTGGATCTGGAGTGGATGAAGCGTCCAGTGTTCGGATCTGTTCATTTCTGTATGGTGTTGATGCTTAGTTTCTGTTTTCTCATTCGCCTCGTCTAGCAATAGTAGATCTGTTTAATTTTCGTAGTTAATCATAGTTAAATGGTTTAATTCAGCTTGCTCTGTTTAGCTTAATCGTTTACTCTGTTTTTCTCTGCATTTTGTGATCAAGGATCATTAGAGAAGATGAAGCTAGTTGTTAGTCGAGCCTTTAGTTAGTTATTTTGCAGCTTTTCATCCGTACTTTGCTAATTGGGGAAATGGTCCCCACGATCTGTCTTTCCTTTGTCTAGGTATTTTTAGGAAAAGTTTTTCGCTAGGTTTGGTAAAATGCTATCCATAGAGAGTTAACTTGCTTATGTCTTGTTTTTCGTCATGCATGTTCCCGTTGTGTTTGCCTAGGTCTAGCTGTTAGTATAGTTTATTTACATTTCCCGAGTCTAGGAATCTAATCTCAACCCCAAAAATGCGTGGCAGGAGCCAAAAACAGTGTCCAGATCCTCTTGCATGTTTACTTACGTCTCCATCTCTGTGGGATTCGATCCCTACTTCCTTATACTAGTCATTTTTAGTACAGTGGGTTGAGGGTTTTGAGAAGCACGAAAAGATTATGTGCCCAACGACCGAGGGTTTCGAGGATTCTCTGAGTTCCTAGACCCCGTGATCTAGCGGATTCTCTGAATCTCAGAAGTTAGAATATTATTACATAAACACACGAGAACATTCTCCTAGCTCTTCAGTAATCTCGGTGCAGGCTTAATTAAACCATAACTCGCGTAGATATCAGCTGTAAACAACCCATCACCTTTGTACTCCAAAATTATAGTGTCACCCACTACCACTTTATTCTCGATGATAAAATTATCCCATCCTTTTACTAAAAAATAACATCTATGTCGAAAAAAACCTTCAACTTCCCATCGAAATAGAGTAGAAAACATCATTATTTTACACTCTGTAGAAATTAAACACATATCACTTCCTAGAAAGTTAGGAGGAAGTACCTATATAAATAAAATAAAACAAATAAATCGAATAACCAGTCAATAGATAATATTTTAATAATTAGTATTATAATCAAAAAAATGAAATACTAATTTTAACATCTTACTAATCTTCTTAAATCAAAATTCCTGCCCACATGAATGCAGATATTCGGCTGCACATCAAAGCTAGGACTTGAAAAAGACTCCCCATCAGAACTCCCCATTTCATCCTACAGACAAAGAAGACTGTATTAAACAAACAATAACAAACTGAAAATAGTATTCCTACAATATCCATTCCGAATTTAAATAATCCAAATATCTAAAGATTTTTTCGTACAAAATTGATTATAAGTAATCAATTGAAATACTATCAATTTTTGTAAATAAATAATACAAAATCTTAATCCACCGAGCAAAACAATCCGAAATTTTATCGCTATTTTGCTTTTCTTTGAGCTGAAACTGAAAAGATTCTGAAAACCAAATCACTGTCTACAGAGAGAGAAACTGAAGAAAAATAATTAGCCAGAGCACAACATCATTCTTTAAAATTGACACGGTTACCAACAATTTTTAATTAAAAACCTGAAATCAAAACACACTTTAAATATAAAACTAAATATAACCTACGGAGTATAAATAAATGTTAAAAAGATCAATCACGAACAATAATATTCTGTAGTAAAAAAAAGTGATACTATAATTAGTAATTTGATGTATTAATCATAAATTAAAATAATAAATAAAGTTAGTAAGCAATTTAAAGTTATTACTATTACAATTCTATATAATTTTCAATTTTTTTATATAAATTCAAAATTAAATAATTTATACAGACATCATTAACATATAACCCTCAATATTATGCACGTCCCACGTAATATGAAACGCCCATATGTTAAAATTAATCCATAAATAAACCAGTGTTTTATTAAATAATCAGTTTATAAGTGTACAATTTTTTCCATGTTAATATACTGAAAATTTTAAAAGTACATTTACAGACATATAATAAATACTTAAACAATAATATCTACTTTTAAAAACATGTGTTTTTATCATAGGAACAATATTTAAGATATTGATTTTATTGAAACTATGTTGAACTTATGTTGAGGACATTTGAGTTTGTACAATATATAAGTTTGCATTTTATCACTACCATATTGCGTATTCTATTAGTTCTAAAAATAAATGTTGATATTCAAATGACATTATTTTTAAAATTAATTAATTATCTTCATTCAAATTCAACTTTGCATAAACATAAACTTGTGCCATAAATATATCTATAGTAATAAAAATAATTTATTAATATAATACCATCAGTTTAAGTTATATATTTTACCTATGTAAAACTATATAATAATATAAACTATCATCACAAATCTTATATTCATATATAATAATATAAAATTTAAATATCAATATGTAATCACCTAAATCTAAACCCTAGAGACCCTCATGTACTACTAAATCCTAGAGAATTGTGTGTATTAAACTTTTAATAACTCTAACACATTCACATTAAAACTATGAAAACATCAATGCAAAAAACGAATAACAACAAACAGATGTAAATATTGATAAATTTTGCGTATCTATACAATATATAAAAAGAGAATTTTGAGGACATTTAAAAAAATAATTGAAGTTTTGAGGATATTTATTAGGGAATTTAAAATTTTAAAAAACAAAGCTAATTTATTCCATAAATCTGCTAATAAACTGCCGAAAAAAAGAGGGATTAGTGCTCCTATATTCTCGCCCAAGAATATTTAGTTGGTTTCCCATATACATAATGATAAATTTAAATTAAAAATGTTTAAATGTTTGATTAAATAAAAATGCGTGAACTATAAAAAGCATGGAATGAGTGGGAGGTTTCTTTTACCCATGTCTTCATTCCATTTTTCAACTTCTTTCTTCCTATAAAAACACTACTCCACACCTCATGCTTACTAAAATCGATCAACAAAGTGACTATTCCGAATAGCATCAGCACCATCGAAATCCCAATGAAGAGCAGCCAAAAGCTGTTGGAGAAATATGGAGGCACCGCGATGTCGTGGGCGACTGCGGCGGAGAGAGGGTGGGGAAGGAGATGGAGAGAGGCGGCGGCCAGAAACAGTGGACCATCATCAACCATAGATCGTTGAGTGCCTTTGTTTGAGGAATTTGGCCTCTCATTTGTTTGATGATTTTTTTCTTTTTTTGAGTCGGAGTGGATTTTGAGGAAGCGGTGGCATGGATAGGAATTTGTGCAGAGGAATCTAGGGGATTTAGTTTTGAGTTTGGGGAGTTTAAGAATGAGGGAGAAGAAGAAGATGCACGTTGCCGCCACTTACTATTTTTCGCATATTCAATTGCTCAAAATAGAATAAATTGTTGTGTAATTTAAACAAGTTGATCTCTCAAGCAAGTTCAAGATAGTATAATTCTACTATTCCCATTAGATATATCTTATCCTCTCTATCTTTAGGGCTCGTTCAGTTTATTGGATATGCCCAGAAAAGGGTACATATCTGGGGCAAATCCAATGTTCAGTTTCTCTCACTCAAATCTTCAAGGCCCTAGATATGGGTTGGGCCCACACTATTCAGCTTAGAAATAGCCTAAAATTAACCTTACGAAGAAGGTGGTTTTTGAAATCTGGATGGGCCCACAACCTCAGAAATGGAGTGAAGATTTCTTTTTTGCCCCTGTACTTTTCGATTGCCCTCTCTCTTTCTTTCATTTGCACTGAGAATTTCCTAGGCACAAATAAGAAAACCCATCCATCGCCTTCACCCAAACGTTGAAGCAGCACTGTAGTGGTAGTCTGGTAGATGCCGCTTTTTTCCTCCGGCGACTGAAAATTATATTGGAGGAGTAACGTTTCCCTGTTATTACAGCGACTACGATTATTGGTGGGTCTCGTTTGTGCTCGATTTGAAGAACGACATTTGGGCTTTGCCTCTGTAAACCAGATTCGCGAGTGGGTTGACCTCATTGTAACATCTCCTACCATTAATTCATACAATGTGCCTTTTAAATTGACATGTGTTTATCATTTGATAATGTCTTTGGGTCGGCGAATACAATTTTATTTCTAAATCTGAGTACTCTTTAAAATATTCGCGAGTGGGTTGACCTCAAAGAACATTAGTACTCTTTAAAATATTGCAAAGGACAATTAAGTAAAACCACCAAAGCACTCAAAATTGAACTTACTATATTTAATATTTTAGAAATTATAATTACTATTATACCCTTGTGAGAATGTGGCCACGTAGCATTTCCCCTATCTTTATATATGACTTTTGCTTTTATACGTTTCATTTGGTATTCTTTATGCATATCTAGCAAAGAAATTATCCAAGCCTTTTTGTCATTCTTTTACTACCGCGCGTTGTTTCACTCATATTCTTTAAAAAAGTTTTTTCATGTAGACTTTTATTTATAATTTTCATATAATGATATTGTTTCTATTTTTATTTATTTAATAATTTATTTTATTAAATCAATATTTTAAAATATATTAGTCCGTGCATAGCACGGAGGTGATACAAGTATTAGTTAATGCAGAAGTACTTGACAAAGCAATATAATCATCATCAAAAAGTATTGTATTAAATTATTAAAAATACTACTATCTGCTAATCATATACATTACTAAACCCTTTGGATATAGATTTATCACGATTACTTAATCAACACCATAATATGATGAAAATTAGTTACTACACCCTAGCCTTATACAATACTAAACCATAGAGTTTTGCGTGTATTAACAAACACAAATATAATTCGCACATTTCAATGTTATTCCATTTCAGTATAAACTAATGCATACATACACACTTCTAAACATTCTATCGTAAATTTTAAATTAAGCAAAAACTTAAAAAACATGTCCATGAACAATAAATGGAACACCTCAAAAACTAATTTGTCAATTATTTAAATTACATAAATGAACTTATAAAAATAAAAAAATACATATGTAAACATATATCTGTAAAAATGTTCAGTCCTACAGCATAACAAATTACAAAAATTTGACAAAATTTAGTGATCACAAATAACTTGATGACTAATTTGCTTACATAAATAAGCTTTAAAAATCCTACAGTGTTTTGTGAATTAAACTTTAGTACATACAAATACCTCTACCTGATTAACATTAAAAACTATGAAAACATCAATGCATAAAAATAATAACTACAATCAAAATAATTTTTCATAACATTTTAATTATAAGTATTAGTTAATGTAGTATTTTATGCATAAAATTACATACAAAAATGTAATGTATAAAATCGTAAACAACATTTGCTAATTAGGTGCTACACCCTAGCCCTATGAATTACTAAACCCTTAGAGGATGGATTTAACTTCGATCAATTAGTGAACACTATCCTATGGTTATAACTTCTACCAATAAGTAGGTGCTACACCCTACCCTTATGGACTACTAAATCCCAGAGTTTTGTGTGTATTAACAAACACATATATGCATAACAAATTCAATGTGAACTTCAACTCATTATTCAACATTCCACATATTATACAACTGCTTAATTACACAAAGATACAGATACTCATCATTCAATACTAAAACAAAATAATATGCATGACAAATTCATGTTATTTTATTATTTGAACTTCAACTCATTATTCAACGTTCTAAAAATTGTACAACTGATACTCACTATTCCATTATCTATTTGCCCTATATACACAGGGTAACAACTTTACACAGTTACTCAATTGTCAGAGCCATCTTCCAAACTCAAACTACGTTTTCGCCTGTTCAACCATGTCCACCTTCACTCTTCAAACTACCTCTCCATTAAATCGTTCTCAGCTCTTCCTGCAAAAACCAAACTGAACAATGGCGAACACCTGCCTAAAACTCGAAGACGAATACTGCAAAAGAATTGAAGATTTTGTTAAAATAATAAATAAAATTTAAAAATAAAACGAAGAGGAAACAATATTAAAATACAAAGAATGAAACAACAAAGATCTCACCTTTATAATCTGCAAAATAAAATATCATCAGCGTAAAATGAACTAATCAAAAAAACGAAAACGAAACAATACTAAAACACAAACAATGAAACAACAAAGATTTCACCTTTATAATATGCAAAATAAGAAATCATCAGCATTTAATGAACTAATGAAAAAAAAAACGAAAACGAAACAATACTAAAACACAAACAATGAAACAACAAAGATTTCACCTTTATAATCTGCAAAATAAAAAATCATCAGCGTTTAACGAAGGATTAAAAGAAAATAAGAAAATAATAAAACAAAAACGTAAAACACACAGATATTACCTTTATTATCTGCAAAATAAGAAATGGTTAATATAAACAACGTTATTCGGATTAAAAGAAAATAAGAAGAATAAGAGAGATATAAAAGTAACAATAAGAGAGTAGAGAGAGAAATAAGAACCTGCAGCAAAAGCATTGTTTGCAATAGCAACTGGTATTTATAGAGAAGTTTCTATTATGAAGGTGGGAAAAACGCTCTTTTCTGGGGAGGGGGGGGGAACCCTCTCTTTTTTTGGGGGGGGGGAGGAAATCCTCCATTTTTTGGGGGGAAAACCCGATTTCAATGCTTAAAAAATGTTGCAGAGCTTAATCCATTGGTTAACAGATGGAATTGCAAATTGGCGGATGACTTTTACAACTTCCCCCCAAATCGCAAATTTGAAAAACAGGAGGGAAATCCATTTGATTTCCCCCCAAAATTACCGAGCGTATAGTATAGATTTATTTGGTTGTTTTAAAAGTGGGATTAAATTCAATGGAGATGGACTCAATAAATTGGAGTTAATAAATTACTCCATGTAACGGATTACTCCCTCCGTCCCACATTTATAGTCACATTTAGTTAGGGCACAAGTTTTAAGGAATTTGTGGAGTGTACATTAATGAAGTGAGATAGTGAAGTGTGTAATAAATGAAGTGAGATGGAAGAGTGGAGTGTGTAATAAATGAAGTGAGATGAAGTAGTGTGTAATAAATTAAGTGAGTTGGTTGAAGGTGGGTCCCTTGTTGACTTTTTTGGTTTTTTATTTTTGTTTTGGTTTATTTTTATGTTGATAATGACATTTGGGTGTAATTTTAGTGAATAATGGGGTAAAATTTTATGTCCAAATATGGAAAATTCTAAATATGACTATAAATGTGGGACAGACTTTTATGGCAAAATGTGACTATAAAACTGGGACAGAGGGAGTATTAAATTATTTGATCATATATTAATTAGTAAAAAATGAGCTTGATTAAGTTAATAAAATGGATTAGTTCAGTTTAAATGATACACTAGTATATATAGTGAACGCATTTCTACGTTTAAATCTATATATAAATAAATTACTATGAAAATTCTGTTGAATTATATAATCTGGAGTAGTAAATTATAATAGTATTAGTGGGGTTAATGTTTAATTTAAATAAATACGTAGGTAAGATTAAAAAATTAAAAATAGTTGATGAATATGTATTCTTTTGTATTTGAGTTTTGGTTTGGTGCGAGAGTATCAACCATTTACATTAAATTCAAATCAATTTTAGTGTAAGAGCATCTCCAATGGACGGACTTCCCTGACGCTCTTCCCGTCACCCTTTCCAAATATACCTCATGCCACGTCATAAGGACTTCCCACCCTCCTGCCACGTCATAAGGACTTACCACTGCACAATCCGCCTTCCCATCCCCCTTCTTGGTGCGGACTTCCTCCAATAAAAAAAATTCACAAATAATTGAGCGCCCACGGCCCATCCCGCCATCCTCATATTTTTTTAAACAACTAAATTATTTAAGGAATAATAATAGAGTTTTTTTATTAAAAAAAAATTAAATGGTGGACGTCCGCCCGCCCTTCCCGCGACGGCCGCGCCCTTCCCGTGTCCTCCTCTCCGTGCCACAATGGTGCCCTTCCCCAACGGACTTCCCGGAAGCCTCTCCGAAGGGCAACAGGAAGTCCACCATTGGAGATGCTCTAAATGATACTTACATCAAATATGAATTATCTCCAATCATTTACACTAAACTTAAATATAAAAGAATATTTACTATATTATGTCTTTTTTTTACTCACAATTTTTTTCTAAAAAAAATGGTTTTGTTTTAGTATAAATCTATATACTATTTTTATTCAAAAACCAAAAATGAAATTAATTTTGTAGTACTATTGGAGCTAATTACCTATTCTATTTTATATTTTAGTGTAACATTGTGAGATGGTCTAAATAGTTGGAGTCTTGGAGATGACTGAGGAAGAAAAATCTCACCTTCATCGTCGGGAGTATTTGGAGATTTAGGATTTTGTTAAAAAAAATTGATAAATTTAAACCGTGATTAACTTAAACTGAAAATTGGGAAAATTAAATTCGAAGGTCCGTAACTTCATTTTGAGATTGAAAAAAAATCATTCAAATCTTTCTTAATTACAACGCCAATTTGTATAAATTGGATGACTCGGAGTCTCGAATCTAACACTATTTGAACTTTGAAGAGTAGAAAGAAAACCCCAAATCCTTAACATCCAAATAGTAGTACATGTTAACGAGATAATTAAACACCATTCATTTTGTAATGAAACACAATTTTCCCAACTTCACTCAAACAAATAAATCACGTGTTTTGAGTCATCACATGAGTAGTATTAAAATTATGGATTTTTTTTCGTTTTAAATAAGTTGGGACTTATTCTTTCACTAAGACACTAACATACTTCAACAATTTTTTCATTCTATTTTTTTTTCTATTTTACTAATTATGCATTAGAACCCGTGCCTTCAACATTTTATATTTTTAAGAGATGAAAGGAATACTTTTATTAATACTTTCTTTTTAAACCATAAAAGAGACTTCCATCACCACGACGGCTCTGATGCCAATTCTTGGCGATATGTCTAAACAATGAGTATCAGATTAGTGTGTGTTATGTGAGTGTATGTTTAGTGACAGAGAGTTTATATTTAGTTGATTGATACACAGTGAAATCCCAAAAGATCAAATGTAACACAAACAACAAACTAACGAATATAGACAATATTGCTGAATGAAATCAAGTGAAGTACACATAATGAAATACATTATCAGTGACCTGTGGCTGGTCCTGACTGCTCGAACCCAGTCGGTCGTCTATGCGAAGAAATGAGACATTTCTACACAACAAACCTTACTAGCTAAGGGTGAGTGACCAATTATTATAACAGTTAAATAAATGTAGGATATTAATGTACAAGCTAATTTTTATAGTACAGTTGCACATATACAAAGGATCACCAGAACCCCTCTTTTGCCATTTTCAGGAAGTTGCACAGGGTTATCTTAGGGAGCTCTGATGATGCCGACTGCTTTTTCTTTATCTTGGTAGTCTTTTTAGGCGCACCGCCTTTTGACTGGGCAACCGTGGTCGAGACAAGGTTGTAAAACTGCATGAAAGCATTTGTGTCAGGTATCTGAAATCTGCAGTTTCAAATTGGAAGCAAAATGTGCAATTTCTACTCAAAAAACCTTGTGTTAGACCTGTCTCATGTGTCAAGATTCGTCACAAGAGTCAAATATTCGGATTCAAGTACGTATCCAATGACCTCTCTCACACGAGACTCTCTATCTTATTTGGCTTAAGATAATTTGTCGAAATGTCATGCTCGCAGACAAGTATATGAGCCTTGGTTATCCATTGGAAACCACAGAGAAGGGGAATCAAGCCGCGCAAACGAAGAAATACTGTGGGAGAAAATACCTCACAAACACCATGCAGTAGTAACCGGTGGAAAGGATCTTGAACGTGCATGACTAGAACATCTTTGTTCCCGCTGTCTTTGACAAACGAACGTACGCATTCCTGAAACAACATATTTCGGTGTTGCGATGGGAAACATGTCATAAATCACGAGCACGAAACAGAATAAGAGGGTGTATACAATGGTCATATAAAAATAAAATACTACAACCAATAATTTATGAGAAGATTATGTCATCAATGCAGTCACCAAAGAGCACGAGGGATGGAGATTGAAAAGTCCCGGCATGCAATTAGAGAAGGGGAGAACATTACATTTCATAAAATAAATATTTACCTCGTATCCACTGACCACGTCCGTAAGATAACAACGACGAAGTGCCTCCCTAGTCCTACCATCTACACGGTGCCAGGCAGTCAGTACAGCAACTTTGTCAGCATCTTGACGATCTCTCCGTTTTGATGACGAATTTTCGATCGATTCCATGATAGATGCCTAGAAGAAGGGAAAAAAAAAGAATGAAATTGGAGGCATGTCGCAGAGAAATTCACCAATCACCACACCCTTCAACACACAAGAACAGAAGCGAGCGAGCGGAGAGAATGAGAGAGAAAGAGAGGCAGAGAGAAAACTCTCCACTTCTCCCTCTCAATGTCAAAAGATATCCAAGTATATGGATTCCACATTTCCTAAAAAAGGGAAGTAATGCATCATAGAGATCATAGTAAAAATGGTAAAATATTTGCTTTGCGTGTAAATCCTCGCTAAGAAAGGGTCTGTTGTGACTCTATCTGCACACACATAATCAGTAAATTCCTAGAAGAAAGCGTTGCAAAAGAGAAAATAATTCTATAGAAATACTAGTTGTTACTATATGGTAATCTGAAATCTGAATATGTAATGACCAGGTTATCTCTGTCCTGATGACTCGAAGACTAGTTTGAATTTTGTGTCATAATACACAAATAACAAAACAAAAAAATTGAACCCTGCTCCACTCTCTGATTCAAAAATTGGCAAGTCCTAACTCAACTCAAAATTAATAAGCCAATGAAAGCAGTTTCAGGACTTTAGAGAAGAAAGTCGATACGCAATAAAATCAAGGCTGACTGATACTTTCTTACAATCTGACAAGCATGTAGATAATCCATGGGGTCAACTTATTTTTAATCTAGAGTAATGAGCTACTGATATCAAAATTTTGTTCATTCTTGCAATATAAATGACACGCCCAATTCACAAGTAATGAACATGTAAGAACCTCCTTATCCATGTCTATGTTTCTGAAGCTATCCCACTCCCCCACTTTTGTCATGCAAAATGCCGAAGGAGGCCCTTCCTCACCTGAAAAACAGATTTGCAGTATATCAGAATTATTCATAGAGATCCAAGATGCTGGGATATTCAGTTGTTCAAGGCAAACGCATAAAAGAAGCACCAATTGGCGAATGGAAACAACTCACGAACTCCATTCTTAAAGCATTATTGCATTCTTCACAATAACTTACGTACTTACCCCATGGTGGCGGGGCAAACAATCCTCTAATTTCCTCAGCATTCAAGCGAGGAACGAGCTCCATTAACAGGCGATCATTCAACCATCTGCGAGATCTCCGGTTCCTAACCTTCAAAACACAAAGTAGCTTCTCATCTACTAGCTCTTGCAGAGTGAGATTTGAAATAAGTATCAAGTGAGAGTTGCCATATTTGCAAATTGCAATAATCTTTCCCTTCATGAAGTTTCACTTTAATATCTTATCAGATTCTTTTCATTTTCAGTATGAATTTAACCAACTTTTATTAAATTACAAATCTCAATACTGTTGAATTTATTTCAATCTCATAACTCCAGCTATAGTTCAATAACCTACTCCTCCATATTCAGATTAAGTAACAAAGATCGAGGAATTACCATAGAGGAAGCATAAATTGCAGTTGACCATAAACAAATAAATGAACAGTATCAGAAAAAAATTTACATTTCCAGCCAAGCTCTCAAGATACTCAATCTTCTTCTCGATTTCCACACCTCGAGGTCTCACATTTTCATCTGCAGCCATATTCAACACAGATATGACCGTCATTCCGAATACACATAATTAGAAAAACTTGAAGTGACAAAATAAGATGTAAATGAATACAAATAAGAATAAATCACCTAAAATCGATCCAATAAAAAAATAAAAAAGCAAAAATCGAACCTTTGGGAAAGAGGGAAGAGTACATAAGAACATCCTGCTCCGTCTGCAAAATTTGAGGGGTCGCCATGATTGCTTTTCGATCCTTTTCCAGAGGGAATTCTTAATTGTTGAGGATTGGAGTTGTTGGAAGAGAGATTGTGTAGATTTGCTTAATCTCTGGAATTCGATGTCTTGAAGGCGATTGCCAAACACGGTCTTATGCGTGGACGTAAAAGATTTGGAATATGCTTTTATGCATCATATGCTAAAACGCATATAATTTTCGACTTTTTATCCCCTTATATCTTAAATCACATCAATTATCCAAAAATGGTTGAGTGTGGAGCACGAATGTGCTTACTATTCCATATTTTCCTCTCATTTTTCAACATATGGAGGCCGTCAAAAATTAACATTAGTTGTGTATTCATAAATTATAAATTAATTTTCGACATTTCGAGATATATTTAGGTTTGAAGTATAAGTTCCGTGCGTTTAATTCAAACATAAGAAGAAAAAACTAAGTTAATTCAAACATAAGAAGAAAAAACCAAGGCAAAAATGGCATCCTATGCTTCTTTTTTTCGATGGAAACTACCACTGGAAATCGGGATGTCAATCGGGTTGGCCGGTAGGTTTTGAATCAATCCTATTCAGGTTACAGGTCAATCAGGTGCGGACTAATCAAATTGTAATTTTTTTACGGGTAATAAAAGTTCAACCAGAATCCTAAAAGCTCGGGTTTCAGATTAGCCTAACAGGTTAATCAGGTTGCTACTGATAAAATTAGCATGCGATCAATCCAATAAATAATGATAAAAATTAATTATATTTATAAAATGCAAAATATTTAATTACAATAAATTTGAGATATATGCTTAAAGTTAAACTCTATATATAAACATGATCAAATAGTACTAATATTTGAGATTTGTACAAAATGAAACATAAACATATTCCGGAGGAATTTTAAAATATGTTTTAGAATTTTAAATATTATTTTAGTGAATTTGAAGTTTCTAATTTATTCATCTATTATTATATTAATAAAAAATAATACTCTATTATTTTTAAATTTAATATAAAATTGAAAATTATTTTTTTAGTTATTTAGTGAATTATTATAAAAACAATCACGTCGAATTAGCAGTTAAACTAGAATAATATAAATTTTATCGGGTTTTCAGGTCTGATCCTAATGAGTTGCGAGTTATTCGTGTGCTGGCTAATCAGGTTGTACTTTTGTCAGACTAGAAATTTCCAGTCCCAACTTTGTAAATTTTGCTAAACATTTCAGACCAGCTTACGAGTTGCGTACTGCACCGTCATTCTTAATTGAAAGTATAAAGCATTTAGGTGGACACATCACACATTTAGTAGTATTTATTTCAATCGAACATTAAAAGTTTTAACATACATAAGAGGACATAATATTAGTAGTCAAATCCAAATTCAATTTGTGAATAACGGTGAATATTTCACTCGATAAAGTTAGATAATAATGCCTTTTCGTGTATACGTGGAACAGAGGGAGAGCTTGTGTTTTGCAATAAATTTATCCTTTCTCTGTCTCACTCTGAATGACTCATTTTATTCTATTGGGATTCCATTTTAAATGACATATTTCAAAATATAGAATTATCACTCTCTCTATTTTTATCTCTCTTTTACTTTATTCACTCCACTTTATTCACGAGACAACATTACATAAAAAATCCTTGCTGAATTAGAAATGCTCCATTTAAAATGGGACGAAGGGAATATAATTTATTAGTTATACTAATCTATACAATATATAAAAGGGGAGTTTTGGGGGAGTTTTAGAGAATTTATTTGCTATTTAATTTAAAAATTTATACTTCCTCCGTCCGCGAATAGGAGTTCCGTTTTTCCATTTTAGTCCGTCCGCGAATAAGAGTTCCGGTTCACTTTTACCATAAATGGTAATATGCTCTCACATTCAGGGACGGATCCAATGAATAGCTAGGTGGGGCATATGTCCCTCCTCAAATTTTTCTACTAACATATAAATTTCTATATTTTTTGCTAATTTACACCATTTACTCACTAAATGCCCCTTCTAAATTATTCAAAGTTTTCTCTATATATATTTTTGCCCCTGTTCAGATTATTTTCTGGCTCCGTCCCCTGCTCACATTCACCTAACTCATTCCACTCACATTTCATTTAAAAATAATATATACAAATGAGACTCATATTCCACTAACTTTTTTCCACCAACTTTTCTTAACCTTTCTTAAAATCCATGCCGCCAAGGAATAAGAATCCTAATGGCGGACGGAGGGAGTATTAAATTAAAAATGTTGAACTATAAAAGTCTTCATGGAGTGAGTGGGAAGTTTTACAATGAAGGTGAGTGAGTGGGAGGTTTATAAACGTTAGATTAAAAGCTAAAATAAATAAATCTAATCATCATTCCCTCATCTTCTTCATTTTCTTTACCATTTACTTCAATCCAATTCCACTCACTCCACTATGCACATTAAATAATAAATAAATAAATAACAATTTGTTTTCCCTCCAATCTCAGCCCCAATAAATCAATTGAGAAATATTGATAATATATGATTTTTGTTGTTATAGGTAATTTTTATGCGAACTCGCGACTTCAGTAAGACATATGAGGTCGTCATCATCGTTGACGTTGGTGTCCCAATTACCAACGTGCTAAGGAATTGAGGTCTGAAATCTGCTGGTTGTAAGTTTTTTCTTATTTTTTATTTTGATTTGTGGATCCATTAGAGTCTGAAATCTGCTGGTTGTAATTTTTTTTTACTTTGATTTGTGGATCCATTGGAGTAGTTACTGTCAAATAAATATCAATTGTAGTACTTTAAATTCCTCTCGGAATGACTTGATATTTGCATAATAGGTTGAGGAATCGATTACATGCATAATATTTTAGCCTGTAAATATGTCATTTAAAGGCTGGATATCCACACATACTCAAGCATACCATTTTTGCTCTTACCATAGGAGGAAAGCTTGACGCTATGAAACCATTCCACACCATGCTCAGTAAGCTCGAGGCTTGCTCAATTTCGTTGATTGGCTAATTTTGTTCTTTTTAATTATGCTTTCGTTCCTTTTCATTTTATTAATTATATTTTTCTTTTCCTTAACATTTTCTTAATTATATACTCCCTCTGTCCCATGTTACTCGCACTTTTCATTTTAGGCCGTAAATTTGAGATTGATTTTTTAGTGTAATTAAATTAGAATTTTAAGTGTAGTGAGTCACTTAATAAAGGACCTCTTAACTTAAGCTAACATATTAATTAAATGCATTAATTCTAACTTAAACTATAAATAGTGTAAGGAGTTTGTGACGTGCCGAAAAGTAAAAGACTAAAAGTGCAAGTAACATGGGACGGAGGGAGTATATTTTTTATTTTCATTCATTTTTATATTTAAAGTTTGATATAACATCGTATTTGTTTTATATATTATATTACTTATTGGTATTTTTGTTCTTTTTAGTTATATTTTTTGTTTCTTTCTGTCCATTTTTATCCATTACTATGTTTTTTAGATTGTTGTTACCACCATTTTCTTTTTTTTTAATAATTATATATTTTTTTCAATAGTAATGATTAGATTTTTAGTTCATTTATATTATTTTATAGTTGATCCATTTTAAAAAATTTATGTTGAAATTATAATTGGCTAATATATTTTATACATATCTATAAGTAGGTTGAGTCATATGAAAGGATTATTCTGTTGGTAAATTTAATGTATAATATTGTCTTTAATTTTATTCTAAATTATACAAATTGTTAGACGAAAGTAGCTATACATATTGATTATTGATTTTGTGCATTGCAAATTGAGTTTGTTCCTTATTTTATTGTAGTTTTAGGTGAGATGGACAACTTAAAGATGACAAACTTTAAAGATGTCAAACGAGTTATTTTACCTATGAGTTCTGTTGAAGAGTGTGAAAATTGAAGGTTTTAGTTTATAATGATGAGGTTGATTTTAATTTTAAAGTTAATGTAGGGTATAAAGAAGTTTTAAAAATGATGAGTTTAATTCCTTATTATGATAGATTTTTATCTTCATACTCCATGATTTAATGTTTATACAATATATTATGCGATTCGTTTCGAATTTATTATACTGCAATGTTGATTTATATAGGATTTTGATTCTCATATAACTAAAGTCGTTAATTATATTATTCATTGTTAATATTAATCTAATTTTATTTAATTAATTTAAAATTATTATTTTAAAAATATATTAATATGTGCATTGACGTATACTAGTTGTTAGTAACATTCTAGATTACTACCTATGTCCACCAAAATTTGTCTCATTTTTCCATTTATGTCCGTCCCCTAAAATTTGTCCCATTTCACTTTTATCATTTTTTTTAGTGGACCCCATATTCCACTAACTCATTCATACTCACATTTTATTATAAAACTAATATATAAAAGTAGGACCCACAATCCAGTAACTTTTTCAACTCACTTTCCACTACATTTCTTAAAACTCGTGCCGGGTCAAAATGAGTAAATTTTAGTGGACGAAGGTAGTACTCACTCCGTTCCATAGTAATGGAGGCAAAACTTTTCGGCACGGAGATTAAGAAAAATTGTGTTAGGTGAGTTAAGTAAAGAGAGAATAAAGTGGAAAATGAAAAAGGTAGAGAGATGAAGAGAGAAAAAAGTAAGAGAGACTAAAGTAGGTGTGGAAAAATGTGTTTGACTTTTACTAAAAAGGGAAATGACTCTATTACCATGAAACGGACGGAAATGTAAAAACGCACTATGGAACTGAGGGAGTATATTGTTATCACGGGGTATTTTCGACCATTCAGCTGATCCACCTGCAGCTCTATATCCCGTACCCTGCACGAAATAGTAGTACTATAGCACGCACTCCGCTCATTTTAACAACGACAAGGTCATCACCATTGTTACCTTCTAACCTCTTCCAGACTTCCACCAAATTTCTGGAGATTAATCAGTAAGAATTCGTTGCTCTCATTTTCGAAACAGTAATGCTACTTTTCTATGTAAGTTTTTTCACTCGGACGTTTGATCTTCTCTGTGCTGATTGACTACGCATTTAGATTATAACAGAGAGCTAGAGAGAAGGTTATGTGCGTGCGTGTTTCCTTATTATTGATATTTCCAATGATATGTGAAGCTATGCGATTCCATGATGTGTTAATGATTTTTTGTTCCATTCTACTAAGTATTATGTAAACTGCAGAGTGAGAGAGAGAAAGCGAGAGAGAATTGCTGTAGAATTGTAGTAGAAATGTTGCATACGGAACGAAAGTATGTAATCAGGCGCGTTTAGTGTTGATAATCGTCTCCTAAAGCTATATTCAACCGCTATTGACTTTCTCTTAAACATTCAATAGGTTAAACCTTGGCCAGATTTCACTGTTTCTGTAACTTCTAATATCCTTTTAATTTAACATTGATCTAGAGAGTAATTCAAACCATTGAGAGTCTTCATCTGATATGGTTTATTGGAGGTTAATAACATACTCGGTTAACAAAATATTATGGTGGAAATTTCAGAGCCTGGAAAATGGAAGAACAAAATCACAAAACTTATTTGCAGTTTTCGCCACTGGCATTGGATTGGCTAGCAAGTAATGCATCTGGTTCACATAGTAACCTTGACTCTGATCAGCACTATATCATGGCAGAAGGGACTGGGTCCTGTCAGTGGATGCATTCCCAGCCAAAACCTCAAAATTATGTTCCGTTTCTTTCAGAGACAGGGCACGCTGAAATCCAGAAACAAAAGGCATATGATGTTTCAGCACAATGTCCTACTTTGCGATTACCATACCCTTCTCAATTGGTAAAGAACCCTTTATGCATACAGATAGAATTTGTCCAGTGTGGAACTAAGATTTCAAGAGCAAAGTGATATTTAAACTTCATGTGATTAATTCGTATATTACCTTTTATGTATGTTTGAAGATTCTGATAGCAAATGATATGGCATGTTACACTGTACTTTGCTTGCAACAGGAAGAGTACATGAGGCTGCATAATGTCGGAGAATTTGTGACCTCGGTGACTGGCTTGGAAGAACTTGGTGTAGAGGTCCATACCTGTAGCTGTTTCTACTGTAAAACAAAGTTAGGGATTTGCCTTGCTAAATTGTGCTTCCTTAAACTGACATGCAACCATCCCTCCAGGAACCGAAGTTGAATGAAGAGTTTAGTCATGCTTTTGAAACTTATTCACGTGCTGCTGCATCCAAGGATCCTTCTAAACTCAACAGGAAAAGATCAAGAGAGAGATCTTATGCCACTGATCGTGTATGCATTAACTATTTAATGCATCTTATGATTTAATGTTATTCTTGACTGCCAAAAAAATCATAATGAGACCTGCATGGATTGATCTTTGACTGAACTTGGGTAGCATTGGCACCGTATTTCCGTACCTACAATCTACAAGCTTCTGTATATGATTGTCCATTTCTTTATTTCAGATTCGCAAATTGAGGATATCACATTGGCTAGATGCTTTACAAGAATTGGTTCCGTCGCCAGAAGGGGTGGGTAATGTTGCATTGTAGCTGATATATCCACATCATGCAACAATAAGTTCTTCCTATTTTTTCGTATTTTCTTTTACATTACCATTCTGTCAATGGAAAGAAATCCAGTGGCGTTGTCAACAGATGTTCAGTAACTTCTGGATTTGTGTTCTTCTTTGCGGGTTTGGGGTGGGTGATGTTTACTGAGATTCAATATGCAGATCTATAGATGGTTTTAGATTTATACAACGTGATGCCCACCTACTAATAAAAGTGTGTAATACTTAGGACATACATAGTTTTGGTTCAAGAAATCCAGTTTGCTCATGAATTATTTGTATGTTCTATTTATTTATTTTTATCAATTTTATCAATATTCTATTATTTGTCCAATATACAGCTGTTTAGACATTGTGTGGCACTGCAGGTTGGTCAAGCAGCGCTGCTGGATGGGGTGATTGACCATATCAAGTATTTGCAATATCAAATGAAGGTAGATTTTAGTGTTTTAAGCTTTGCATGCAATCAGAAAATGTTTCTCAGGATCTAGAAATAGACGTTTCCACAAATTCCTAATGACTTATATTATCGAAACTCGGTGTAGCAAGTTTCTTAGTTCGAGAAAAATGCTTTCTCAAATGACCTCTACTGGTTGGGATCAGGCATGCATGTTGCAGATCTTTGTTTCACTAAAAAATCACTTACAGTCTTCATTTTATCACATGTTGCAGAAGCTTATTATGTTACTTGCTGCATTTAGTAACAAGTACTTGAATTTTGTAACCATGACTAACAGTATTGCTATTAGCTGGTAAGTTACACATACTCTAGATATTAACCTCTTAAAGAATTTGAAACTTTCAAAGATTATAGGAAGTTTGTTCCTTTTTTCTTAGATAAATCCCAGAACCTCACTTGATTCAAGTGTCTTCTTACTGCTGTATAGATTACTTCTCATAATTTCTACCTTTTTATTATTCATAGAGACCATTGAATTCCAGTTGTGCACGTACCTCAGTTTCTTTTTCGACTGTTGTCTAACTTCATTATTTTACACAAGCTCATTTGATTCATGGATGCTTCACCATGCAGGATCTATGTCGGAACCGATTGGGAGGTGGATCAACTTCTAAATCTGTTATTTTCCTCGAGGTACTAAATTACCAGATAGATTATGAGAATATCAATATAGTTATTTGTATTTAACATAACTCCCTTGTCATATGTAATTTGGATGTGATAAACGTAACATTATTGTTTCAGGGACATGGGCATTACTTTCTTCAGGACCAGATGCTCAATGGTCCTCTGGAAGAGATGATAGGGGAGTTGATAAGGGATAATCCTTCAGCAGCTACCGAACTGCTGCAGAGTAGAGGTCTTATCGTGTTGCCTATGACTTTTGCAGAAGGATTACTTGAATCTATGGGCATCCTAGATATGCAAGGTTGATTCTCAATTTTTTAACCTCAGACATTGTGATTGATTTTCTTTTCTACTGGTACCTCTTATGGCATGCAAGTTAATGTTTGTGCCAACTAATAATCAAATGCATCAAATTCTCAAGGTGATGTCCTATTACCTAATATTCTAGGGCTCGTGGAGTAAATCAAAATCTCATATTGGGAGATCTCTGGCTCTTGTCATTCATTTAGGGGTTTCTATTTTCATTTCTCATTCCGTTATTACACTTTATGCCTTCATGTTACTTTATTGAACTATCTTCATACTTCTTCTGTGAAAATATTATACATCAGCAGCCCTGCATCATATCTTCACCTTAGCTTCCAGTTTAAGTGTGAAGGTTAATAATTATTGTAGACCCTAGATGAAATTTGATGCAACGTATCCTCCATTTAAATTACAACATTGAATTAAAATCTCAAGGATGTTTATTTTTTTCAAGTTGGTAGTACTTAAAAACATTCTACTAAGGTGCACAATTTTTTTCAGACACTTGCTTGTAATAGATATATATATATTCTCTGGTCCCCAAAAAATAGTTCCCTTTTGCCATTTTGGTTCTTCCCCAAAAATAGTCTACTTTTTATTTTTGAAAGCTTTTTTCACCGCACATAACAGTTATTAATGATATTGGTCTCACTATCCATTAATACTACTTCAACCAATTTTCTCTTTCTCACTCATACTTTACCACTTTCGCATTAAAACCCGTGTCGTCTCCGAGTCTCTATTAAGAGGGGACGGAGGGAGTATTCATATTAAGCAGGTAATTTTCCATCGCCTAAAATGTTTGCTACCTTGTTTCTACATAGTTATTTTGGATTTCACACAGGACTTCTGTGGTCCTCAATATATATAGATGCAAAAGGCTTCTCTTTTACGATTGGTTTGGTCCATCTGACTGTTGCCTGTTTCTCAACACTAGAGACAAGAGGGAATAAAAGCACTGCCCTTCTGGCAATGCGAATATTGTTGGCCATGGAACAAATGCCTAAAATGATGAAGGCAGGAGATACTTCAATACTTGAGCAATCTTTCTATGATCAAATCTGGTCATGGATTACCTTTAGTTGACTTAAACTTTTTAGTCTGCGTTGACAAATTCGGGGTTGTTTGTTTCTATCATCTTTGGATGCCAGCAAGAGCAACAAGAGCCGTATAGCATCAAAGAGTATTGTTCTCAGTAAACCATGTGAAAAGCTAGATTGCTGGTTATGGTTGTCTAGGAATCGGTTTGCAATTTGCTTTGCAACTTCAACAGGACCACCGTGAGAGGGAAATCGATAATATTGGTTTATTGCGAGCCTTTTCTTCCCATATTATGGTGAAAAAATCATGTTTTTACTGTGTGTATATCTGTTATGAACGCAATATGCACACTTTAGGGGCAGGTGATGATCAAATTGTGATAGCTGAAAGTTTAATCATGAACATCTAATCATACCATAAATAAGTGTGACTACTATTTGATTCTGAATTTACTTGATTATTAGTGAAATGCTATTGTCTAGTGCATTTCTGCTAAGCTCTGTGATAGTTCTAATTGACATTTCCTTTTTCGTTTAGATGCAGAAAAGGGTAAATTTATGATCTCTAAGTGATCACATAAATACAAGACTTTAATGGCTTATGGGAAGGCATGATGGACATGATGGTAGTGCACATTTAATGATTAGACATCATTTCTCCAATGCGTGGAATTATGGAGGTACATGAATTAATTTTGAGAATAGTTTAGTTTAATTTCTGTATTCTGGAGTTGAATACTACCACCATTAGCAACCCAGTCTTTATTTCACTTACTAAAATCTCAAAATTGAATATGATCTCTTGGCTAGTCTTGAATTTGATAGGAGTATATTAATATGCTACTTGTGTGGCAATGATTAATTGGTGATGTGTGAGATTTTAACTAGTACTAACAAACATAGATAGAGGTAGTTGACTGTGATTTGGTGGTATGCAGGCATGAAAAACAACAGTTCCGTTAGTATAGTTTTGATTATTTCTAAACGTTGGGATAATACTCATGTCTAATTTGATGTGACTTAAATGATGAAGTGACAATAGTGAGTGATGAGAGCATGCAGAAAATCAGAATTAGATTCATTGCTATGGTATAGAAAGAGAGGGAACTTGTGCTGAAAGCAAGTTTAATAGATTTTTCTAAAATTCTTGTTTTTATCATGACATGGCTTGAATTTCTGGGTAATTCCTATTCTTATTTCTAGCTAATTATGATGACAGATATTAGTTTGGGGATGTGATCAAATGAAAACTCTAAATATTATACAAACTCAAAACTATGATCTGGACCATTGAAAAATGTCAATAGATCATAAAAACACATCAACATGAAAATGTCAACAGAATTTCAACGATAGTCAATGATTGATGTTGTGTTGATATTGTGTTGATACTGTGTTGACATTAAAATCTTGAAATTTTACATTGTGTTGATATTGTATTGAAGCTGTGTTGAAGAGTTTTGAGTTTGTACAATATATAAGTTTGCATTTTATCACTACCGAGTTTAGTTTAATTATTAGCTATATCATGATGATATACTTCTTGATAATCATTGATGGTGAGACATCTAGAATTCATAATCACATTTCAGATTTGTTAGTTTATGCACAATGTTTTATTTTTCTTGGCATGATTAATAAGTGGGTTACGGATATCGTACGCATGATCTGTTATTCCACCTCACGACTGTTCATGCATTTTATGGTAGTACCATGATACATTTGGCTCAACATGTGTACATTGTATTCGAGAAAAAAACAGTCTACATATAAGGAGTATAGGTATAAGATAGCCAGTTGTTTTAGACATCTCCAAAGGAAAGAGTTAAATTGAGAATATATATAGCCAGTTTTAAGTGTTTTTTTAGAGTAGAGATTAGAATATTTTAGTGGTGGTGGAGTGGAGTAGTGGAGTTTTCACCTTGTGATTGTGAAGCATTGTCATATTGATGATTTTATTTTTCATTGTGATTAAGTTATCTACAACTAAGGGGTAATTTAGTTATTCGTTGTGGAATTATCGGAATAATCATTTCATCTTTTTTTGCAGTGATAATCTTTTTGTCTACTTTTAATTAAGGTTGATAGCATCGTGGATTCCATTTCAATATAAGTAATTACTGATGATTACCTTAACACCCCCCCCCCCCCTTTCTTATCATTGTTAAACTTTCTGTTACAAAATACCAAAATTAGTAACAATCAGAATCAAGATTCCAAATTATAAACTAATTAGTCTTGGAAAAATTGTGGTAGTCAAGGAAATTCAATTTGGCTTTTCACAACGAGCATATGGGACGTGAAGAACAAATCCACCATCTATTTTCTGAAAAAAAAAGTTGAGAAGAAAATTATTTTATACATTTATCTTTTTCAATAAGCTGAAAAGCTATAAGTGACCTGCCCCAACCAAAGGGAAAAATTGAGGGGTACACAAGTAAGAAAAGGGACGACAGAGAATAAATATATAAGAAATCATATTATTCTACTTCCATTAATAGTATTCCCTCAACCACAATACAAGAACAAGAATGTCAAAGTATATTTATTCTCTCAAGATTCAGCACCTTACATTTCACATGCATATGTTAAAATCTTATAATCATAAAAATAATACAAAATGTAACTCACCTATATTGTATTCCTTTAGTGGAGTGAAAAAGATGTTGACTTACTAATTTGTTTTGTGCTCGCAAATTGATACGAATCTTTTAGGCTCTGATTTATAGTATCTTTAATTTCTTAATTAAAGAGGATGATTATAAAATAATAATAGTATGAGTATGGCTGTGACTATAATAGTAATACTGATAGGACTAGTATTTTTTTTGATAGCCCAAGATGAATCAGCACGAAATTAGTGGATTTGTGTCAAAGCTTATTGGGTTTATGTCCTTATTGGGTTAACCCGTTAAGAACATGAAAATTTCGTGTTGTGTCCGTTTCGTGTTCGGGTTACCCGTTAAGAATAGTAATATTATAGTATTATTAGTATTTACTCCTCATGTCCTATTAAAAATGAAACGTTTTTTAAATTGGAAATAACACTCTCTCTATTTCTTTCTCTTACTTTAATTCATGAAAAAACACTACATAAAATCTCGTACCGAATATCAAATGTTTCATATTTAATGAGGCGGATTGAAGTATTATTTTAAAATTTAAGTTAGGATACGCATGTGAGTGAAATGTGAATTTTGATTTCTGAAGTCTGAATTTGCTGATACTTAAATTACTTATCGTGTCGTGTTGACTAAAGGTGGTTCATGTCGTTAATGAGTTCATATCGTGTTCAGGTTTGAGGGTAGCAAGTCGGGTTTGTGTTTGGGTTTGAAATTTTCTTAACAGGTCGAGTTTTTGTTTATCCTTATTGAATTGAATCGTTAACAGGTTGTCCCGATAACAATCCATCGCATGTCATCCCTATCCTATTGTTCAAACTTTCCATCGTGATTTTAAACAAGAACAAAATGCAGGGGTTGAGAATCTTTTCTAGAAGAACTTAAAAGCATCTTGTAGTTGACTTGAATATGGTCACATAGAAAGGCCAATTAATCAAATGTGTTGTTAGTTGCCTCCTTCCATAAATACAGACTCCATTAGTATTATCCCACAATTTCTTGAAGTTGAGTCAATCGAGCAGTCAACTAAAATTCCACTTTATTTTTGTCACCTTCCTCAGAAAATTGTACAAAAATAGAAAACCCAAACACATTCGAGTCGCCGCGTCTCAAGAATTTCAAACGAAATCAAAGTACGACTCTCTCCTCGTAAAGAGCATACACCACCACTCTATTGTTGAATTACGTCCAGGGGCTCTGTCGTCATTTCAATAAGTTAGTAATGAAACTCACACTCTCTGCGTCCCAACAAATTCGGCCGTCGCTACACTTACCGACCACGAGCAGTCAGCTCCTCCGCCACGGCCAGCTGAAGGAGAAGGTGGTGGTGGTGCTAGGCGTCACCGGCGCCGGTAAATCACGCCTATCGATCGACCTCGCCACTCGCTTCTCCTCGGAGATCATCAATTCCGACAAAATGCAGGTCTACCAAGGCCTCGAAATCGCCACCAACAAAATCACCGACGAGGAGCGGCGCGGCGTGCCGCACCACCTCCTCGGCGTCGCCGATCCCGAATCCGACTTCTCCACCGCCGAATTCCGCGCAATGGCGTCGATCTCGCTGCGGTCGATCCTCCGCCGCCGGAACCTTCCGATCATCGTCGGAGGCTCAAATTCGTTCGTCGAGGCGCTCGTCGACGCGAGCTTCCGATCGCGCTACGATTGCTGCTTCCTGTGGGTGGACGTCGCGATGCCTGTGCTGGCCTCGTTCGTGTCGGATCGCGTGGACAGGATGGTGGAGAGAGGGATGATCGAAGAAGTTAGGGCTTTTTTCCGGTCCAACGGCGATTACTCGCGGGGGATCCGGCGCGCGATCGGCGTGCCCGAGTTGGACGAGTATTTCCGAGTGGAATCGGAGTGCGACGAGGAGACTCGCGCTAGGGCTCTGGCGGAGGCGATCGACGCGATCAAGGTGAACACGAGCAGGCTGGCGTGCCGGCAGCTGGAGAAGATCCACCGGCTGAGGAACATCAGAGACTGGCGGATGCACCGCCTCGACGCGACGGAGGTGTTCGGGAAGCGCGGCGGGGAGGCAGAGGCGGTGTGGAATAGCGTGGTGGCGGGGACTGCGGAGGCGGTAGTCAGTAGGTTTTTGTACGATTCGGAGCCTGTGGCTTACGGTGGGGCGATGTCGATGAGGAGCGGCGCTCGGCCGCTGTTGGCGGCGACGGCGAATTGAATGCTGTGGTGCCAGTTGAGGGAATATTTACAAATTTTCCCTGCAAACTAACCGATATCATATTAAATAATTTGGATTACCCTTGTATAAGTAAGAATAATTTCAAACAGTAATAATTCAACACTCAAATTCGATTTCAGAATTCAGACTATGTTAACTTTTGAAATCAGTTAATCAGAATTTGATGAGAGATGATTAACGTAGAATTTTCAGATATTTTCAGATATTACATACTAATTACTTTAAGGATGAAAGATACGTGCTCCTTATTATGTATATTTCTGCATCTCCAGCAACCCATGGACTGACCAGAATAGCTCGCCTACCAGAATAGCTCGCCAAATTTACAGGGTTAGGGTCAGAAATTTCTATCCAAATAAAATTACAACTTGATTATTCAATTAATCCGCAACCAGTTAGGACCAGACTCAAAAATTCGATGGGCTGGTCCGAAAATCCGATAAAATTTCTATTGTTCTATACTTCTATTTGTTGGACTCCTATACGTCACTATATTTATAATATGGATAACAAAAAAAATAACTTCCAATTTAAATTAAATATAAAAATTATATATTATTATATATTTATTAATATAATAATAGATAAAAAAATAGAAACTTCAATTTTACTAAAAATTTATTTAAATATCTAAACATGCTTTAAAATTTCTCAAAATATTTTTATGTTTATGTAGTTTAAGCATATATCTCAAATTTATTATAATTAAATGTTTTAAATAAACATAATTAAATTTTATCATTATTTATTTGATTGATCGCATGTTAATTTTATCGGTAGCAATCCGATTAATCTGTTGGGTTAGCCCGAAGCTTGTGCTCTTACTTTATTGTCTCTTGTACTTTGTTCTCTCTTGTCAATACTATTTTTAGTAGTGGAGCTCATATTTTACTAACTCAATCTCACACACTCCACTAATTTTTTCAATTCAGTTTTTATTACAATTTTTTTTAAATTTATGTCGGATCTGATATTTACTAGCAGACTGGGAAGTAGTAGATAGAGATTTTTTTAAAAAAATTAAATGTAATATAAATAGTTAAAATAAATCGTTATTTGAAAATATATTTACACACTAAATTGGTTATCGCTCTAATTCTTGAAAGAAAATAAATAAAAGAAATTAAATTACATGCATTCTGTGCTGAATTCAAAAGGTTTGACCGGCAGGTGGCGCCCTCCGGCCCGGCCAATAAAGCTGAGCCCGGCCGATGGCGGTGATCGGCTTCAATGTTCCACAACGGTGCAACGTGCGTCAAAACTCGACACGTGGCGTCACAAAACAACAAAACTACAACTCCCTAGATACATATAGAGTGCGTCACCTCTCACTTGCTCGCGGTGACTGATTCATTTTTTAAGCGGTTTTGTTTGCAATTTGTGAAGGAACGTATGGCGCTGTTTGAATAAAAAACAACTCTGAATTTCTTAATCTGTCGCTCTCAACTTTTTTGTTTTCAATTTCTAGAGTCGTAGAAAAACAGGGAGTTAAAAACGAAGTAGCTTTCCTTTTCCAATTTTTTTTTCTGCTGTTGCGGCGGAGGTGATGGATTGGTCGGTTAATACGGCGGCGATGGTTTCGCCCTTCGCCGATTCCAACGACATCGAATTTGGGAATCCGTGGTGGTTTGTCTTCGCCGGCGTCTCCTGCTTCCTCGTTCTCTTCGCCGGAATCATGTCCGGTTTGACTCTCGGATTGATGTCTCTCGGAATCGTTGAGCTCGAGATACTGCAGCGGAGCGGCACTTCCACGGAGAAGAAACAAGCTGGTATCTCTGTGTGTGTGTGTGTGTCTAGTTATTGAAGAAATATGAATTTTGATATTGGAATTGTTGCGGTTTTGGTTTGATGATGTGGCAATTTGAGATAGTTTGTTTTAGTGATGATTTTGAGCAATTATTTTCAGCTGTTATTTTTCCGGTGGTTCAGAAGCAGCACCAACTTCTTGTAACCCTACTACTGTGCAATGCTGCTGCGATGGAGGTTAGTTGATGATTTTCACTAATTTCTATAGAATTGATGGAAACACAGACGATGAAGAAACGTATTCAAAACAGCAAGCATTATATCTGTGATATTGAGTACTAATATGTTGTTCAATCATGAATTTTAGCTATCTCTTCGGTTCAATCTTTGCCATAGTTTTCTGTTGAGATGTCTTCACTTTGGACAGAAGTGTGTGTGATGGTGACCGAGTTTATTGTGGCTTCATTAGGATAAGTTTTCCCGCATATGTTCTATGCAGGCTCTCCCACTATATCTGGACAAGCTGTTTCATCCTGTTGTTGCTGTCATTCTGTCGGTGACGTTTGTTCTGGCTTTTGGTGAGGTACACTTTGTTTTTTCACTTCATTTGATCGCAGTGCTTTTCTGAGAGTAACTCCTTCATATGTTTATGGTGGCTGAACAGATAATCCCTCAAGCAGCATGCTCCAGATATGGGTTGGCTGTGGGTGCCAATTGTGTGTGGCTTGTGCGCATTTTGATGATTATTTGCTACCCGATTGCTTACCCTATTGGAAAGGTGATGCAGTTGTTTGTAATTCTGGCAGCTGATATAGTAGACGATTGTGTGTTATGTGATACTAACTTGGACATTTGCTTGTTTAAACTGTTGAAAATTGGGGAATTTTAGCAAAATTGTGATATGTTATGTTTCGTCGTGATAGATGATATCTTGAGAAACCTCCCCTATGAGTTTACTTCAGTTGAGGTTCTAATTTCGTAATGCTCAACTTCTTTTGTGATTCAGATCCTCGATTTTGTCTTGGGCCATCAAGATGCTTTATTTAGGCGACCTCAACTAAAGGCTCTTGTATCTATCCATAGCCAGGAGGTATGCACTTAAAGTAAAGCGTGATCGACTATACAATAGTAACACAGACATGCATACCATTTTCTAAAATTGAAAGTTCCAGTATCCCCCCCTCCCAACGAAAGAAATAAAAGTGATCGTTGTTTTATTACTATATTTTTTAATTTGGTTATGTCATAATAGGCAGGCAGAGGTGGTGAACTTACTCATGATGAAGCAACAATTATTAATGGAGCACTAGATTTGACAGAAAAGGTATGTTCAAGTTCAGAAGGATCATCTTGTGTTATTTTACACCTGCCTGTTTTCTATCCTCTTTTAGTTATTGCATTTCCTGCCTTCTGATTTGACTTTGTATTAATTCTATGTCATTACCTAACTTTTCATGGGATGCAAATGGAAGAAATTTAGTTCCTATGAGTTCAAAGTATAAAAGCTCTGTACTTAATGGAGGTTTAGCCAATCCATGGCAAAATGATTTGTGCTCTGTTTCTACTGTCATACATACATAATTTAGATTCATATTTCAAAATAAAAATTGTACTCTTGAGTTCTATGACAAGTGGGGAAGAAGTATGTGAGCACAATTAAGTAACATCTGAATTAGGTACCTAGCTTTTATATATTTCAAATTTGCAATTCTGATAATACATGGCCTCTTCTTATACATTCACAGACAGCTGAGGAGGCAATGACACCCATTGAATCAACATTTTCTCTTGATGCGAACACCAAACTGAACTGGTGAGTGTGATCCTGCCTATGAGGGGTTGATTTTACCTAAGCATACCCTTGTTCAACCTTCTCTCTCTCCATCACACACACACAGTTCCTAAGCACAAAAGAAACATGTTTATGTTCTTGCATGCTCTATTCTGCAGGGAAACTATTGGAAAAATCCTTGCACGGGGTCATAGTCGCATTCCTGTGTACTTAGGGAACCCAAAGAACATTATCGGACTTCTGCTGGTATGCTGAAATTCCCTCATTATTGAGCGCGTTTTGGATAAGCCCTTGTTAATAGATAACCGTCATTTGCTTATTCATCTTGAGGTAGGTAAAGAATCTCCTCACTGTAAGAGCTGAAGTGGAGACTCCAGTTAGTGCGGTTTCAATCAGGAGAATGCCAAGGTGCGCTCATCTCTATGAATATTATCATATTTTTAGCACGAGTGAGTGACGTATTTTGACTCATAAAATCAATTTACTACTATGCTACAGAGTACCAGCAGATATGCCCTTGTATGATATTCTTAATGAGTTTCAAAAGGGTGGCAGCCACATAGCAGCTGTAGTAAAGGTGAGAGAGAAGGAGAAGAAGCTTATTTCCTCTAATGTGATGGTTGGAGAGAAAATTTCAACCAAAGGTGATTCGCAATTGAAAATCCCATTGCTCGACAAGCATGGTGGAGAAGCAAATACTGTTGTGGTCAACATCGAGAAGCCTGAGCAAAAGGGTTTCGTGACATACAACTCGAATGCTGTAGAGGATGTTGAAGATGGAGAAGTTATCGGCATAATCACCTTGGAAGACGTATTTGAAGAACTTCTGCAGGTAATTTTGATTAGTTATTGATCTTCCCTTGAAATCATGTTGACATTGACACCTAAATTTACAGTTGTAGATTACTTATTATTTACGAATATGCTCCTTTTGTCGTACAGGAGGAAATTGTTGATGAGACAGATGTTTATATAGATGTGCATAAAAGGTTATTCCATCGTTTTTGTTGGAAGTTATTTGCTCTTTACCACCTTATATCTTACTAACATAGTATTGGACAATGGACGATGACTATAGCAGAATACGTGTAGCTGCCGCTGCTGCAGCTTCTTCAGTTGCTCGAGCTCCTTCGACTCGTAGGCTTCAAAAGTCATCCGCAGTATGTCCTGCAGCATTTGTCTTTGCTCATTTTTTCCGTCTTCCATTGTAGCATCTGTACTAATTAGCTTGCGATCTTGCTAACATGCTTTTCATCTTCACAGGTCGGCCCAGGCAAGCAATGACCGTGTGTGAAGAAGATGACATGGTAACGACACAGATGTGTGAAAATGATTCAGTGTGTTTGTATGTTCTACAGTGGACTGAGTTCTATGTCTAAACGGACATTTTTAAAGGAAAACTGAGATGTTTGTAAAAGTAGCCAATACTCATGAGTCGATATAGCCTCCTTTTTGTAGATAGCAACTCTCAAGCCAATGGTAGTTTCTCTTTAAAAAAGAGTGATTAGTGTGAAATATCAATGGTAGTTTCTCTTTGAAAAAGAATGATTAGTGTGAGTTATGACAAAGCTGAGTTGTACTTCAGTTTTTAATTAGGGATGCCAATCGGGCATCCCAGCAGATTTTGAGTCAATCCTACTCAGATTGCGGGCTAATTGAATTATAATTATTCAACTTGCAGCTGAAAAATTATTATGAGCTTTATCCAATAGATAATGATGAAATTTAATCATATTTATATATGAAAATTTTAATATATATGCTTAATCAAATATAATTAAATATTTCATCCGTCTCAAAGAAGATGACTCATTTCTTGTGCGGCATGAGAATTTATGCAAATTTATTTTATGTGTTAAGGGAAGAAAATAAAGTAAGAGATAAGAATAAAGTAGAAGCAAAGGTGTTTCT
The DNA here is from genome assembly GCF_023119035.1 of Salvia hispanica. Lineage (NCBI taxonomy): Eukaryota > Viridiplantae > Streptophyta > Magnoliopsida > Lamiales > Lamiaceae > Salvia > Salvia hispanica. Next base: position 44,940,794 of record NC_062965.1, read on the forward strand.
ATTTTTAATAAGGAAAATGAGTCATCTTCAGTGGGACGGAAGGATATTAATTTAAAATTTATACAAACAACATAAAATAAATAGATCAACATATTTTGAGAAATTTTAAAATATGCTTTACAGTTCAAAAGATATCCTAGAGTGAATTTGAATTTTTTAAGTCATTTATTTTTTATTACTATATTAATAAAAATCTAATATAAATACTTATAAAGTAGAAGATCAATTTTTTTTATAATCATTTTATTTAATTTTATAAAAATATCAATGAAATGTTAAATTAGTCATCAACTAAGACGAAACAATAGATAATAGTTGCACATAGGTCCAACCCCATTGGGCAACCCATCGTGTTATAAGTCAGCCCGACTCGGGTTACGACTTATTGAGTTGTAATTTAATATATCTACAATTTCCAACCTTAATATTCTAATTTTAGCGAGTTATTCGGGTCAACTCATAGGTTTCAGGCCACACTAATATTCCTATTTTTATTAGTCCAAATCGAGTTGTATGATTTAATCATTTTATAGAGAGAAAGTATTAACTTTGTAGCTTTATTAAACAAACTGGGTTAAAAACAGATGACTATTTTTTATTGAGGTTCGACAAAACGTTCCAAAAAATTAATGGATAAAATAGGAGAAAGAAAGAAAAAAAAATTTGTGAAGAAATTTTGATAGACAACTAATTTCAGAGGACAGACCAAAAAGAAGGCGATTGAAAGAGGAAGTATTAAAAATTATTAATGCATTCAAATTTTGAACATTTTAAATTATTTGTGAAAGTGGTAAACTTTTCATATACGTACTTTTTATTCTTTTATTTTTCAAGCCCATTACAAAATTTTAAAGTAAATTGTGTTAAAAAAGTTATAAAAGTGTGGGTCGAATCCATATATTTAATTTAATCCATATCTTCCATAATAATCCATCCTTATTTAAGATCATGGTTAATACTACTCCTTTATACACCTGAATCATAATCGATTTAAAAGACAAAATATAAATTTAATTAAAAATAATATATAATGTAATATTACTATTTAAATGTAGGAGTACCACAATATCAAAAAAGTCATTTTCATGGAGTAAAAAATTATCCGCAAAAATAATAACTCCTACATTAAATAAACCTTAAAATAAGAAGAAGAAGAAAACGTGTATATCTAAAGCATGATACATATCATTAACGTATCATGCATTAGATTCGATTACCGTTATCCACATACGCCTAAATCGATTTCGCGGGATTATCAACCACCTATAAATAGGTGCATCTCTCCATAATCTTTTTGCACTCCATAATCTTTTTGCTACTCACTGGTTTAATCTCTTTCCATCTCTCTATGTTTTATGTTTGTTTAGGTTTTTCATGTGCGATTTTATTCTCAACTTTAGCCTGCTAATTTTTGTGTTATTGTCTTCATTTTTGTAGGATATACGGATATGAGTTTCCAGAAAATCTACGACTCACTGCGAGATCTTTTTCCGATGGTAATTTCATCGATTCTGTCATTGTTGAAAAACATGAATGAAAGAGAAATAGGCTGATTGAGTTCTATGATTCTGATTATTTTAAATGCAGAATTTAATGATAAATATTCTGACTCTTTATCAGTTTGTTAGTTATTTCTAAATTTGGTCTGGTTGTTTTTCAATTTCCCCCTACTTATTGTTGACAGGTTGATGATCGAGCTCTTAGAGCTGTTGCGATTGATCATATCAACGATGTTGATGCGGCTGTTGAAGCAGTGCTTGAGGAGATAATTCCTTTCTTCACTGAAAGATCTGCACCAACTAATCCTTTGACTTGGAGTGCTATTGCGGGCGAATCATCATATTCATACGGTGTGTGGATTTATTGGTTGCATATTCTTGTCTACATATATATTGAAGTGACTTTGCCTTCTGTTTCCTTCAACTAATCTCTAGTGGCTCATGCTGGTGCAATGCAGGTAGCTCGTCTGTGAGAACAGAGTTCGAAGATCAAGCTGATGATGATCATAATAGTATTTTTGTTAGTGGAAAGAAAGAATCTGCTGATGTTGGGCTAAGTGAATCTGTTGGTGATGCAAGTGCAGGGCATCTTGAAGTGGAAACTCATGATGACATTCATTCTCAGGCTGAATCAGTGGTGGTGGTAGGTGAAACTAGAGAGGGACCTTGTTGTATTGAAACTTTGGAAGACTCTCAAACAGAGAGAACTATTACAGCAGAAGATGAGAGTAGTAATGCACAGCCGAAGATGGATTGCATTCAGCAAAACAAAGATGATGCTGATGGGATTGCATTAGAGGTGGAGGCATCTGACATCAATGGGAGTGATTTGGATGAATATGATGAGAATGAAGATGATGAGAATGAAGATTACGAGAATGAAGATGATGAGAATGAAGATTACGAGAATGAAGACGAATATGATGAGAATGAAGACGAATATGATGAGAATGGAGACGAATATGATGAGAATGGAGACGAATATGATGAATATGATGAGAATGAAGATGATGAATATGATGAGGATGAAGATTACGAGAATGGAGACGAATATGAATATGATGAGAATGAAGATGAATATGATGAGAATGAAGATGATGAATATGATGAGAATGAAGATGATGAGAATGATTTAAATGAACCAAATTTATCCTCGTCTACTACTGACAGTACTTCCAGTGAGGAACACCTGATTGTTTTAGATGAATCAACCTTGAACTCTTCCATGTGTAGTCAAAATGGTACTAATATTGATCACTTGGAGGAAATCATTGCAGATGCAAGAAATAATAAGGTATCAGCATTCCAACATTCTCATACATCCAAAACATTTAGATGTCTTTGATTAACCTTCTCAACTTGTTTTTCAATTTGATGTGACTTAAATAATTGACATGACATCTTTCAGAAAACATTGTTCATGGAAATGGAGTCTGTCATCAACTTGATGAAGCAAGTGAAGGTCAAGGAGCATGCTGCAGAACAGGCCAAAACTGAAGCTGCAAGAGTGGAGATGGATTTGCAGAATGAGATTAAGGAGCTGAAAATAACGATCAAACATGCGAAGGAGGCAAATGACATGGTTCTAATCCTTTTATTGGCTTGTATAGCATAGTTTTAAATTTAAGCCATAGTTTTAACTTTTTCATATTACCTCTCAGCATGCTGGGGATGTTTGTGGTGAGAAAGTCATCTTGACAACAGAGCTGAGAGACCTCCATTCTCGCTTGGTTTCCCTCAATGATGACAGGGATAAATCACTTGCAGATCTTGATGAGGTGAGTTTCAATACTTCTGTGCAAATATCCCCTGTGTATTCAATGTTTGTTTTTGAAGAAATAGTTCACTAAGTAATATTTTCCAAAAATTTGCTGCAGATACGTCAATGTTTAGAGGGTCGACTAGCTGCTGCTGAGAATGAAATAGAATCTGCAGTGGTGAAAAAATTTGAGGATGAAAAATGTGGAAAGCTATCCATTATTAAAGGGAAATTAATTATGGAACAAGTGGTACAAGAATCAAAGAACCTGAGACAACAGGCTGAAGATAATGCTAAGGTAGATGTTTCTCTTACCTATTAGTACTACTTGGTTTGAAATCTTCATGAGAATTGAAAATTGGATATAATTATGTGTTAAGTGAGTGTGAATTGGGAGTTTCTGTCAAGATTCTCTAGGGCTATATTTGTTTTGGTTTCTTGATGTTAATTCTGTTACTGCTGCATCACAGTTACATGCGTTTCTTGTGGATCGTGGGCAACTGGTAGATACGTTACAGTAAGTTGCTTCTTTTCTGTTAATGTGTTGAATCCTTGCTTTCCAATAGTAGTTTTTCATTTCTACATCAATATCATTTCTTCATATAGCATTGGTAGTCATGATAGATCGTTAACCAAATCACTCGACTGCCATTTTAGCATACGTTTAAAACCTGTAATGCCTGGATAAGTTAATATGAATGTTGCTAATATCATCATCTACACTATCAATTTCATCATTTATCACATTTGATGGCTTTGTTTACCTTGTATTGTGTCTGTGTTCAGGGGAGAAATAGCTGTTATATGTGAGGATGTGAAGCAGCTAAAGGAGAAATTTGACCAGCGTCTTCCGCTTAGCAGATCACTTTTCTCCACTCAGACGAGCTTCCTCTTAGCTTCTTCGAACTCATCCTTGAAAAGCTCGGTTCAAGATCAAGTGGAGGTCGTGGCAGTCAGAGATGATGACCGTTTGGAGACTGGAGATCACAACAAGGTCCCTGAAGACGAAATAGCTAGTGCAGACCCCAAGGCGCTTGCAGAAGACGACGATGGATGGGTACTTTTTGAAAGCCCCAAAGCTAACGCGGGTGTATCTTCGGATGATGAATTGAGAGAATAATGTCCATTCTCTCTATATGTTTTGGTAGAACCTTGGCTCTTTTAAAACCATATTTAAAATCTTTCTAGCTATCTGAATGTTAGTACCTTTTATTTTTGGTTTTGGATTTTGGATTTTGGATTTTTGGTTTCTTACAAAGTGAATTATCTCTGCTTTTCTTTTGTTCTACATATCCAAATCCAATTGATATTGCAAAGTCATATCAAGAACTCAGTAAATAGTAGTTAATTAGTAATGAGCTAAAGGTTAAGCAAACATTGTAATTGTAACTCAAAACACTAAATTGTAACCAAAATAAGGTGCCCTTTTCTTTTACATTGATACTCCACATGTATGTATGTCCAAGCATTTGGATTACACAGCCAGCATAGCTCAAGAAAGTAGCAACACAATCTTGGTCATGCTAATTTGATGCTCAAAACTAGTGTTAATTTACGAAAATCAAGATCACAAATACGAGCCTTGAGAAACAAAAAACAAATAAAAAATTAGTCATATGATCTAAACCTATTGTGTGTTGTGTATATTTGCAAGAACACAAACTCTTCATTCATGCCAACACAATAGAAGCACTGTGCATCTCCATATGATGTAAAGACGAGCCTTGTGTTCCCTCATTTGCTTCGAACATCGTTGGACAGATCTCTGCTTCAAGTTTCTTGATGGGAAGACTGAGTATGTAGCCATGTTTGTGTCTGAAAAAAAAGCTTTGGATGAAGAAGTAAGAAGTTGAAGATTCTTGAAGTTTTTTGTGATGAGTTTGATGAGATGCTTGTAGTGGCTATACATATATATATATATGAATAGAGGAAGGGTGGTTGAGAGAGAAGATATGAAAATTAGAACTTGTGGTGTGTGAAATAGTGGCCCTTGTTGTAGGGTTGAGGGGTTTGGGTGCATTCACTTCATGGAGAAAAAACATTAAGATGACAAACCAAAACTTGTGGAATTTGTGTCCTTGCATGCCCTACTAGAAAATGACCTATTATCAACTTCTACATGTTGAGGGACATATTGTTCCCCTTTTTTATGGATATATGTCCTTGAATAAGGGCAAAATTTTTTTGGAAATAAATTAGCTGTATCTTATGGAATATGTCAATCTATTTAATTTGTTAGGAGTTAATGAGGAATTGCAATTATGTACTTGCCTAGAATTTTAGATTTTTCTTCTCGACATTTCATGGATTTGAAGTCTTCTTTTTGGTGGGGCGAAAGTGAGTTACGTCGGACAATTTATGTTATAGTATTATACAGTAAAGCTATTTGGATAATTCAAAAAATTTAAATAAGCCGTATTTTAAGATAATTCGGTAGTTTATTTATGATTAATGATCGACTTTGTTCCGAAATTTGTGAATTTACATATTGTATTCTAATTTTAAATCGTGATAATAAAATCGACTAGTAATCTCAATTTTTATTATCTTCTATCCAATGCAATCGAGTCAACTCGAGCTTAAGTAGACATGGTTATTGATTATACTATTTGTCGAATACTCTATCTAGTTGAGTATCTATGTTGGATTTACAAATATTTACGTTATTTTTGAAAATATACCTAATTTGCCTGATATATGCTCCAAGTAAACCTAAACCATTTTATAATTTATAATAGAGCACGTAAATTAATAGGGACCAATATGAGGCACAACGACAAGTTTAATTTGTAGATTTCGAAAGGTTATATACCCGACCTCTTCATTACTAATACTATTAGTTAGGTTTTAAAGTATTAAAAAATGGGATTCCACTTGCTAGTATTTGGATATGATTGACCAATAAATATTGTTTTGTTACAATTGTTTCTTTGCAATTCCTTATTTTTTATGTGTTAGTTTTGGGGTTCATGCAACTGACAGGTTAGGTACAAATTATTTGCCCTTACATGGTATGTATCCTATCTATAATGCATTTTATTAAGAGTGAACTACATAAATGGTAACTGATATTTCATTTTTGCACGTAAATGGTACCTGATCTTTATTTTATATCATTTTTGGTACACAGTGACAAAAATAACCCTAGGTACCAAATATGTGATTCCTTTTCATGGAGGATATTTTTGGAAATTTCAATTAAATAGTACTAAATATGTGATTATTTTTTCTTCCTTTCTTATTTCTCTTTTTCTTCTTTTCATTTTTTCTTCATTTTCTTCTTTCTTTTTAGTTTTTTATACATACTACATCTTAGTTTATGTTTCTTCTTCCTTCTTTTTTTTTCTTCTTTTTCTTCTTTCTTTTTAGTGTTTTATACATACATCTAATTGCATTCATAATATAAATAAAAAATTAAAATACCTAATAAATAAATTATTTAAATTAATTAAATCAATTGAATATTTTTTATTAAATTATTTTATACTCATTTTAAGGTTGAAACACCTAACTAAAAATATTCAACTTTTTATATCATTATGAATAAAATTCACAATGTTAAATTTTCATTAAGGCTATATTGATTAGTTGCTAATTTAATGTAAAATAATACTAATAATAAAAACAATATTTTTAATAATAATTATAGCATAATATTATGTGATTATAATTTATATAATTATACTACAATTATTTATTAATTACCATCGACTTTTAGTATTATAAAAATAATATTATTATAATAATTAAATAGAATTATAATTATAATTAAATTTAAGTATATTTGAACGATATTAAAAATGAATTAATTATTAATTTATAACATCAAAATAATAATATTAATATTGATTAATAATAATAGTATAAAGAATAGGAGAATGAGAGAAGATATTATAATATCACTTTTGGTACTAATTTTTGTATGTCCAAAATACCCTCTATGACATAAATGAGAAAATATATTTGTTTAAAGGGCATTGTGGGAAGAAAATTGCATCAGATACCAAAAATGTGATTTATAGGTACCGAAAACGATATAAAATAAAGATCAGGTACCATTTACGTACGAAAGTGAAAGATCAGGTACCATCTATGTAGTTCACTCTTTTATTAAATATAGTTTCTTTTTGTCAATTGTCTCGTGTATATCATTTATAAGTATGTGGTATGTGAATACTTGTATTAAGTAGGTGGTGTGTAAGAGTAAGACTCATCCAATAATCTTGATTATGATATGAAATATATTAATATTTAAATAAGTTTTGA